>NW_021384205.1:0-283 GCF_001605985.2 Dendrobium catenatum | reverse complement strand
CTATCATTTGGTGTTCTTAAGGATAAAAAAAATTATTTATAATATCTTTAGATAATAAAATTAAATTTTGTTCTTCTTTATTTTTTTAACATTGCCACTATATGCACATAAATCTTGTACATAAAAATAAAATATAAGCTCCTCATAAACATATGCAAAAGTACACATCATTTATTTATAAAGAACAAAAATATATGTATAAATAATGATATGCTTATATAAAAGTTTAAACATCATTATTTGATTATATATGAATAATAAAATAACTCTCTCTCTCTCTCTC
>NW_021384204.1:0-203 GCF_001605985.2 Dendrobium catenatum | reverse complement strand
AACTTATTTACTAGATCCATGTAAGAAATTTGATCTGTTAACTAGAATTGTGCGGGTTAGGGAAGCCTCTACACATAAGCTTATTATATATTTTGCTCATTTTCCTCCCTTCATTAAGCAAAAGGTAAATGCATTATTCCACATCATACTTTTTTCATACTCAGGCCATCTTGCTGATATCTTTTTTTTTAGTACCCAAAAAA
>NW_021384203.1:0-217 GCF_001605985.2 Dendrobium catenatum | reverse complement strand
TGAAATTTTAGGAGGGAGTTTTAATTTGAAATTAATTTTAATTTCAAATTAAGGAGTGATTAGTGGTGGCAATTAATGGGAGGGGGGGCTTGGTGAAGCCGGCGGCATCAAGAAAGAGAAGGGGTTGGGTGGAGCAAGTTACACGCCTTCCAAAATTGGTTGCTTGCATGAGGAAGACTAAATATGAAATTCAATTTGATTCAAATTTCGAAATGAT
>NW_021384202.1:0-284 GCF_001605985.2 Dendrobium catenatum | reverse complement strand
CACTTGAACTCATGCAAGTGGTGCCTGTGGGAAGAGAAAATCTCCTAACTACTTGGTCATAGGCTCATAGCTCATATCATAATAAGAATAGAAACTAGTACATAATTGGACATACCACCAAAAAGTCTAATTCTGCATAGGGGAGCGAGGACGACCTTGTTCATCTTTTTAAGATTAATTGCTCAGAAAGGTCGATAATTCGATATTACCATTTAAAATTCAAAGCAACCCCACAAATAATGAGAGTAAAGTAGTGGAATAAATTACAACTAGGAATCTCAAGT
>NW_021384201.1:0-251 GCF_001605985.2 Dendrobium catenatum | reverse complement strand
AAGTTCTTGCTCTATCATTTCCCCCGAGTATCAGCTTTGGTTGGGGGTTAGGATTGTAGACTTGTTTTGGCTTTTCTTCATGCTGCATTGGTTGCTTGCCTTTATCTACATTATAAACCACTTGTTTTCCTCTATTCGTCTTGAGAGAGGATGCAGAGTAAGTTTCACTCCTTCTAGTCTCCGAGGTTTTGAGCTTCTTGGGCTTATCAGAGCTGCCCTCTGATCTTGACAAGTTTAGCTTTTCAAATTTA
>NW_021384200.1:0-389 GCF_001605985.2 Dendrobium catenatum | reverse complement strand
TTGCACAGGAGCAGCAACATGCTGAGGACATTGCTCACTTTGACTCTTATGTTGCTTACTAGCAGCACAAGCACAACTAGGATTTGGCTTGGTTTGGACAGCAATTTGTCACTCTTTTCAGTTACTTTCAGCAGCCACCATCGCCACCTCTTCCTCCTTTGAATGATCAGGGGCCATCTTCTTTTAGTTTGTTTTTATGGAGTTGTTTCTTTTTTCTTATTATAGTTTGATTCTATTTGGTAGTATCTACTTTATTTCTTTTCTAGTTTCCCTCCTCCTTTTGGTTATGTCAAAAAGGGGAGTAGTTGTACTGTATGTTCTATTATGTTTTATGTTGGATAGTTGAATGTTTATTTCTTCACACTATTTCCATTAAACTACTTTGAATT
>NW_021384199.1:0-316 GCF_001605985.2 Dendrobium catenatum | reverse complement strand
CATTCAGACACTCCAGAAAAAAAAAATAGCATTTCAAGCAGCAAAATGGTGAATTTATGCTGGAACAAATCAGCAGGTAATATACCATCAAAGGCAAGTTAAAAAAAACAGAGAAAGAACTATAGGAATTTCTAACCGTTTTTTTTTCTCCAATACCAAATGACATATTTTTTTTTTGTATCAAGCAACTCTTTTTAAAATCTCTAACTAATAATATGCCTACTTTATAAAATATAGTAAAATTTACAAAAATAGCATCCTTCTACCTCCATTATTCAAATTCTTTCTCAAAGATCAAAATTCATAACAAAACCCT
>NW_021384198.1:0-1880 GCF_001605985.2 Dendrobium catenatum | reverse complement strand
TATTTCATTAATATTAAAGGGATGTTTTAAATAGTTGTGATTAACCACATAATAGCAATATAACTTTTTTTTGTTGATGTAGTATTAGCACTTCTATATATCTTCAGTCTTCATCAACAGTTTCAAAATCGCTGCAAAAAATCTTTGCAATAGTCTACGATTACGATGGTCTTGCAACGATTTAGAAACTATTATAAGTAGTTTTGTGGCGGTTAAAACTGCCACTTAGCTTACATTAAGGCATGATTTGTAATAGCTTTTTCACTGTTTTCTACGGCTAGTCATTTTTTTGTTAAAAAAATTATTGGATGCAAAGTAAAAGTAGTGGTCAAAAGCTGTCCCAAATGAAGCCTAAGTGTTGCAAAAGTTTTATTTTTCTAGAGTGATGTGAAAATTTTGATCCACTTATATGTTCACATTATTTCTATATTAATTTTTTTTAATTATTTATGTGATATTGAGAATGGATATATGTGACCTTAAGGAACAAAAACATAATCATTTTAATTTAATTCAAAATATTTTGAAAATTATTTATTAATTGAAGCAAGCATACATGCACTTTTACAAGCAAGGCTTTGAAAACATGACCAGAAAATGAACCATAAAAAGGAGTTGTTAGTGGTTCAAAGGTTAGACCGGGATCGAACCATATGATATAATAAATACTTATTATATTTAAATATTATAATGACACAACTATTTGTAAATATATAACAAAATGTGAACATAATCATAATATGTAGCATTAAAAAATATAACAAATAAATTTGATAAATTTAAAATTAAATATATTATTATTATGCATTTTTTAAAAAAAAAAAGACTAAGAATGAAAAAACACAATATCTTCTTCAATCTTCAGATACTATATGCCAATAAAAAAGTCACTTAAAATAAACAGTAAATGCAAGAATCAAAGAACACGTCGTGAATGCGAGGAGAACGGAGTAGAGTGAGGGCCAAGGAGAAGAAGTGATGAACTCACAGCAGTGGGTTGGAGAGGATCAGTCGAGCACTCTTCTTCTGTTCTGTCATCCTTGTGGTTTCACGGAACAGACGACGAGTCGGGTGAATAGAAAGAAGCATAGAAATGTTTTTTTTTTTGCTGAAAAAGGAGTTCGGGTTCTCCCAGAATTAATTTTTGAAGTTTCCAACTAGCTTTTGCCTCGAGATTCGTGCCCGATCAAGCTAATTTTGCATGACGTATCAACCTTAGTTAATTATAGGCCATCGGATTTAGTCTAAACGGCTCAAATAATTTTTCAAATGAACCTCACGGTTATTCAAAACCAGGACTAGTTTAGCAATTTGCAACCGAACTGCCGGTTTGAACTGTTCGATAGATGTTTTATGAGAAACCAATTTTATAGTAAATTATAACCGGTCGGATGGGCGCCGGCCTGAGGTTCAACCGCTTGAATCAGCCGATACAATCCCATTTAACGGTCTTGCTTAGGAAGTCAATTCTTTTTTTAATGCTCCGAAGTTATAATTGATGAACAAGTATTTAATGGGCAGATAGGTGAAGCCAAAATTTGAACACAAACAAAAAAAGAGCGATTTAGGAGACAAATAATGGAGAGGCACTAAAATTTCATATCTATTAAATTTGAATATATTAATATAAATTATATATATATATATATAATATATATATTATATCGTATATACTATATATTATAATATAATTAACTATATTATACTATATATTAAGATTTAGTTATTTTTTATAAAATATTATTGTTTATTTACAATTCACAATTTTTTAACATTTTACCATTTTTTATTTGAATTAGACAACTAATATAAAATAATTATTAATATAATAAATGCAAATTAAATTTAGATTAAAAAAAGCTCACCGAATAATTTCTCTT
>NW_021384197.1:0-226 GCF_001605985.2 Dendrobium catenatum | reverse complement strand
TATGAAGCCCTCCTTCTCTCCAAAGAAATGAGGGAGTCTTTAATTAAAGCACTTCTCGATCCCGAGATTTGCTTAACACAGTTGGCTGCAACTTCAGAAGGTGAGGCTCTCTACTTCAAAGAGGTCCCCGGGGTTACCTTTTCAGACGAAGATTTACTCTTGGGAATTGCTGACCACAACCGCCCCCTCTACATTACCGTAGATGTGGGAAATTTCAAGTTATCAA
>NW_021384196.1:0-202 GCF_001605985.2 Dendrobium catenatum | reverse complement strand
ATGCTATAGCAACAGTAAAAATGATGATCATATTGAGATCTATACGGTGAACATCAGGATGTGATATTTGATCCTTATGTCTAAAGACACATGACTGAAAGGTCCCGATAGAGGTAAAAATAACCATCTATTATGATGGTGGAAGACATAAAGAATCAAGATATGTACGGTGAGCATTGGAGTGTAACACTTGGAAGCTTAT
>NW_021384195.1:0-264 GCF_001605985.2 Dendrobium catenatum | reverse complement strand
TCAATAAAGATTGACTAACATGTGCAAAATGATAGGCAATGAATTTTTCTTTAAATATTATAGCTTGGTGTTATCATTTGTTAATTCACATGACACTGATTGAGAGTTATAATGAGTTCTTATTGTACCGACAAACAAAGAGTAACGACTCTTTTTATTGAGCCAACGGAATACTTATATGAATTACTGCTTGCTGGAAAAATAATGCTTAAATTATGGCTTCTTGTATTACTGCTTGCTGGAAAAATAATGCTTAAATTATGG
>NW_021384194.1:0-324 GCF_001605985.2 Dendrobium catenatum | reverse complement strand
ACAACCAACATAGAATAAAGCAATCCCATTTCCAATATCCACCTCAAAATCAATGATCACTAACAACCAACATAAGTGCAATGTGCTCCCTATAGTACCATATCTTAATCAGTGCATAGATTGTGCCACTTGTGTTCATCCCCCTTTTAGCCTTCACATTTAGCTTTGGGTAAAATTCTTACTACTCTTTATAGTTAGAATAGTTTTGATGAGCATCTATATATATAGGCCACCCAAAGCTGCATTCAGCTTCAAGTTTGAAGACAAATAGGAAGAGTATTAACTGGTGAAGGTTTTGAAGAGCCAACTTTGCTTTAGGATTAA
>NW_021384193.1:0-232 GCF_001605985.2 Dendrobium catenatum | reverse complement strand
ATAATTTTTAGGGTTTAGTAGGGGTGTCAATATTTGACACAACACGAAAACCCGATCTGGACCCGACCCGAAAAATCCGGGTTGGACACAACCCGATTTCAAAACGGGTCGGGTTCGGGTTCTCGTATTCGACCCGTTTGAAAAAATGGGTTGGGTTCGGGTTGACCTGGCGGGTTGTCGGGTCAACTTGAAAACCCGTTTAATTTAAAAAATTTGGATTCCCGCCCGCTGC
>NW_021384192.1:0-261 GCF_001605985.2 Dendrobium catenatum | reverse complement strand
CTACTGTGGACACAAGTATTGATACCACCTACGATAGTGATGGTCAAAATCTACAAGTACGTCGGGTACAAAGACAACCCGATGTACGAAAAAGGACACCCCTTGACAGAAGGAAGGAAATGTTTGAACAAATTAGAACCAAACTTCCTGGTGTTCCAAAATTCCTTCTTGATTATATATTCAGGAAGAAGACAATATTCACATCTACAAATATCAAAATCCAGAAGAAATCCCCGGTGATTGAGAAAGGGGAATTAATGT
>NW_021384191.1:0-208 GCF_001605985.2 Dendrobium catenatum | reverse complement strand
ACAATGAATTTGTACCTTAAAAATGAACATATCCTTTAACTTTGTGTCTTTCTTGCAATATTTATTATCTATCCCACATTTCTATCAACATTGTAAGCAAGACTTAGGCTTCATTTAAGAAAGTTTTAGACTACTATTTTTTCCCTGCTTTCAAAAGATTTTTTTATTAAAAAGCAGTTTTACAAAGCAATAAGATAGCCTTCTCAAA
>NW_021384190.1:0-930 GCF_001605985.2 Dendrobium catenatum | reverse complement strand
AGGAAATAAAAGAGGATGTGTTTGTAGAATAAACCCCTAGTTTTGAGAGTTCCCAATTTCCAAATCAAGTTTTCAAATTAAAAAAAGCCTTATATGGATTAAAGCAGGCACCTAGAGCTTATGAGAGGCTTAGCACATTCTTACTAGAAAGGGAGTTTGTTAAGGGGAGAATAGAAATCATCCTATCCTAAGGAAAGTAGGAGATGATTTACTCATTATTCAGATCTATGTCGATGATATCCTTTTTGGATCTTCTAATAAAAGGCTATGTGATGATTTTTCTAAAACAACGAGTAAGGAGTTTGAGATGATTTTGATGGGAGAGTTGTCCTACTTTTTGGGGTTTAGTATAAAATAAATGGATGATGGAACCTTTCTGAATCAATCAAAATATATAAAGGATATCTTGAAGAAGTATAAAATGAATAAAGCCAAGCAAATTAATACTCCCATGTCCTCAGGAATTCAATTGGACAAAGACCCAAATGGAAAATCAGTTGATCAAAAGAAGTACAGAGGGATGATTGGATCTCTACTTTACCTAACTGCTAGCCGACCTGATATAATGTTCAGCATTTTTCTTTGTGCTAGATTTCAAGCTGATCTAAAGGAATCCCACTTACTGCAGTTAAGAGAATTCTTAGATACCTTTTAAGGACCCAAAACTTAGGAATCTGGTACCCCAGGTACAACACTTCTTTTGAGATTATTAGATATTCTGATTCTAATTTTATAGGATATAAGGTGGATAGAAAAAGCACTTTTGGAACTTGTCAATTCATAAGATAATCTTTATTCTCCTGGTCTAGTAGAAAATAAAACTCTGTTGCTCTTTCCACTACTGAAGCCAAGTACATTGCTTTAGGAAGTTGTGTGGTCCAAGTCCTTTGGTTAAAATAGCAAGTACTGGATTTAAGATTACCAGTAGGC
>NW_021384189.1:0-572 GCF_001605985.2 Dendrobium catenatum | reverse complement strand
ACTAATGCGAGTTGCATAAAATTATTTATTTTCAAAATTAAAAAAAAAAGTTATCTAAAAAATTTAATTACTTATGCATGTAAATCCTCGTTCTAAATATTATAAAAATTCAAAATAAATTAGACTAATAATTTTATCACACCTAACCACACTTTTACATAATTTAAGGTAAAAAAACAAAAGCTAAAAAATATTGTTTAAATCCTATCTAAAATACGATAGATTATTTCTGTGCAGAGTTTCAATGTAATTTTTCGTTCGGACTCCAATGAAATGAAGTCAAGTGGCTTTTGTACACAACTCATCTTGATCTGTTGGTTGGGAGCTTAGACTATCAGGTAAGAGGTCTTAGGATCAAATCTTGTGTATATCATATATGTGTGAATCCGTCTTAATTAGCCTAACTGTCTAAAAAAATTTACTTATATTTATGATATGCATAAATTTTCCTTATAAACTCTTATGTATAAATTATACATAGGATATGCCAAACTAATAATTTGTACTAAGAACCACCTAAAACCCATAAATGCAGAGCAGTTCATTAGAGATGATCTGAAACCATCCTTTTC
>NW_021384188.1:0-330 GCF_001605985.2 Dendrobium catenatum | reverse complement strand
CTAGATTCGTATAGTATGAAGGGCAATTTCTTACAGTATGATCCTTAATTATAATTAATTCTAATTTGATTGCTTAATCATAAAAATAAAACTAGACAATAATTAAGGATATCATAAAATATAATTGGGATCGTCCAATATGATTAGTTTAATTTTTAAAATTCAAAATATATCTTAATATTAAATGGCGGCGAGGACTCTTAATTATAACTGATCATTCTGTACGATTTGATTTGTATAACATGATTAGTTCATTTTTTTTTCAAATTTATTTTTTAATTAAGTATTTTAATTTTTTTTATTACTCAAAATAAATAGTATGATTTAAAT
>NW_021384187.1:0-294 GCF_001605985.2 Dendrobium catenatum | reverse complement strand
AAACTATTTTCATATTATACCTCCGTCACGGGCTTCCTCTTCAACGAGGGTTGATAGTTCCCATTTAGATAGATTGGGATCCAAAAAGAGAAAACATTTATACTAAATTTTTATGTTATGATTGTCTCCTCTTATGGCGACAATTGCCATTAAAATTTACTTTAGCCCATGTAAGAGGTAATGGTTCATTCAATGATATGTCATTGATGTGATGATGCAGTGATGAAGGTGAAGGAAGTTTCTCATGAAATATGAGAAATTTGTTGATTTCTTCATTTTTAGATGATTATTTTA
>NW_021384186.1:0-316 GCF_001605985.2 Dendrobium catenatum | reverse complement strand
GATTGTAGGCGTCAACAGAGGGTCCAACATTTGACTCCTAAAAAATACTATATATATATTTGGAGCTATTAATTAATGGCTCAAGCAAAATAAGAATAGAAATATTATGGATACGACATAAATTCTTAAATCTAACTCTAGAGGAGGGACAACCAATACCCCTCACATTCCAAATAATAGCTTTAAACATAAAAAATAAGTTAAGAAGAAGTACTCGAGCGACAAGTATTTCTAGAAGGCTGTACGATAATATTTTTGATTTTCCTACCTCTCTTATTCTGAGGTTTGGAAAACTAGTGTCATAGTCATATTTGGT
>NW_021384185.1:0-292 GCF_001605985.2 Dendrobium catenatum | reverse complement strand
TCTTGATGTGTGCTTCTTTGGCTATTAAACCTCTTCCACATAATTTTTTTTTTTTGCACACCTTCTATCCACATTGTCTTTGATCTATCCCGTTCCTTCATAACCCATCGACATTAACTTTTTATACACCCATTTTATAGTGTATTTTCTACTTTTTTTGTACATTTTTAAACCTTCTAAAGCCTATTTTTCACTATCTCATTAGATCATATTCATGCCTTCTTTTTAATATAATCATTCCCTAATCTATCAATACTAAATTCGCCACACATTCATATTAAAATTCTCATTT
>NW_021384184.1:0-235 GCF_001605985.2 Dendrobium catenatum | reverse complement strand
GATGTTGAGGGTGATCCTATTAATATAGAATTAGAACTCTCCGACTCAGATACACCAATAGAGGAAATTCAGACAACAATCAATGATCAACAGACAAAGGTTACTGAGAATGCTTCATCCGAAGAAGTTGTGCAAGTCAATCTTCGTAGTGGTAAAGTTTTACCTCCACGACTTGCATCTAATGGGAAGGAGAAGTAAATTACAGATAACCCTAAAATTGCTAATCAACCACAAC
>NW_021384183.1:0-1415 GCF_001605985.2 Dendrobium catenatum | reverse complement strand
TTGGGAGTCAAAGTTGATGTCGATGGCGTGCATTCATCCCCCCACAAAGGCTAGGAGAAGTTGAGGAATTGTAGTTTCAACGTTGTGATATTTTTCAACATGTTACTGAGGCTTTCACATCAAGAGATGAGATTCTTCCGCCAGGGGAGAATTGATGTATACAAATATTTATGTACTCTTTTATATTTTGGTTTATTATGTTTTGTAATTTTATTTGGTTACCCTATTATGGAAACCAACTGATGATCATGCTAGGTTGGAGCTCTTAGGTTTGTCTCTCCCATTCCGTCACTTTGATGCTTCAATTTCCCCTTGGCAGCTGTCCCTTGGCTACTATATGGATGCTTCAGTTTTCCTCGGTGCTTCGGTTTCCCCCTCCTTGGCAGCTGTGTTGTTACTTCAGTTTCCCTTCACTTTTTTTTTTGATAGGACCCCCTTGCCACAAATTATGACGTCCACTCTACCACTTGGGCAGATGGTAGACCAGAGCCCCTTCA
This sequence comes from Dendrobium catenatum, assembly GCF_001605985.2. Lineage (NCBI taxonomy): Eukaryota > Viridiplantae > Streptophyta > Magnoliopsida > Asparagales > Orchidaceae > Dendrobium > Dendrobium catenatum. Next base: position 918 of record NW_021384183.1, on the reverse strand, counting down.
AAGTGCAATGAAGATCTCTAGTCTAGGCCACAGGTATTCATGATCACCCGTAAAGACCCCGTCCAGTTTTCCTTCACTTTATGCTATATGGATGCTTCATTTTTCTCCCTTGATAATTGTCCCTTTGGTCCATATTTGCAGCAGTTTGATGAGTTTTTATTTGCTGGATATGTGGTGTTTTACCTACCCGCATTTATTACCCTTTCCCTCTTTTTCTTCCCTATAAATAAAGGATGTTTTCCCACTGGTTTAGGACAAATTTTTGGTGAAGAATTTGCATACAAACATAAGGGTTTTTCTATCTTGCGAGCTAGCCTCCTTTCCCTTCCCCACTATTCCTTCGTCACGATTTTCTACATCTTCTTATCTATCCACGATTCTCGCCCCATCTATATCCTTATTCTCTTATGAGCTTGGTGGTGTTTGCTGCCATGTTTTGGCTGGTATCTGCCGAAGAAGTGTGGACTTGTGCCGAATCGTTTCAGTGGTGGGGTTAGATCTATTCTTTGACAACCTATCATTTATATTTCGATCTTTGCATATGAGGTGACCGCTTGTTGGTTGTTTTGAGGGTAGCCTTTTTGTCATTTCTTTATGTTTACGGATTTTGTAAGCTATTTTCTAGAACATGTTTATATGTGGATGTTTATGCTCTACTGAAAGGAAGTTCTCTAATTGCTTTTCTAGGTGTTCTCCATAAAATATTTAGAAACTTATGTTGCATCAAACATGGCCTACCTTTGCGCTTCTTCTCATTATACCCAGTATAGGTGATGCAAGATCGACGTTAGCTTTGAAATTATAAGAGAAATTATGAAGTCGAGGCAAGACTTCTTGAAAATTGTAACAAGTTTCATGGGAGAAGAGCCCGGTGTTGATAATTTGAATGTTGTAGAATACTTCATAAAATCTCCTATG
>NW_021384182.1:0-270 GCF_001605985.2 Dendrobium catenatum | reverse complement strand
ATTTCTCTTCTTCTAGAACAACCAGAATTTGTTCATCAGGCAGATCATCATTGAGCGGAGAGTCTGCAGGAACGGCATGTGCGGCCAGAAAATCTGCTAATACTTGCCCTTTCACTGCTTTCTGGGGGACATACGTGATATCAAACTGCAGAAGTATCACTGCCCACCTAGCTAGGCGACCTGTCAACGCTGGTCTTGTCATCAAGAATTTCAGCGGATCGATCTTTGATATCAGTGTAATTTTATGAGATAACATATAGTGGCGGAGCT
>NW_021384181.1:0-302 GCF_001605985.2 Dendrobium catenatum | reverse complement strand
CTCCTACTTCACCTCCTCTGGCTCTCATTCCAAAATCCGATTTCCTAGTTGATCATCTCTTTCTTGAAATTCCTAAAGGACCAAATCCTTTAACTAAGACTTTCATGGATTTCAAAAATCAAATCTTAGCCAATGTTTAAATGATTTAAAAAAAAAAGTAAAATCACTAGTTTAATCAAAAGTTTTCCCAAGCCAAAACTTGGGATGTAATTAACCATAGGGGCTTGCCCCTATGGGACATATGTACCCCAAAAATAAAATAAACTCCGCTCGACCAAACATCGAGTGGGGGAATCTCTGTT
>NW_021384180.1:0-297 GCF_001605985.2 Dendrobium catenatum | reverse complement strand
AAAATTTGGGTCCCTCCCCAAATTTTTGATTGCATCAATTTGATATCAGAGCAAGTTTAGGTAGTCCTAAGTTTTGTTTTTTTTGTCGAGTCAAGTCTTGTCAGAGTTTTGTAGTCAAGTCAAGTCAAATTGTGAGTCTAGAGTTTTCTTTAGATCGAGTACTTTGAGTCTTGTATTTTTTTTTATTGAGTCAAAAATGGAAAATCCCAAAAATATGGCATCATTTCTAGAAGAAAGTGAGCAACATGATCCTAATGTCTCACTCCCGTTGGACAGGTGGATTCCTACAGAAGGTGA
>NW_021384179.1:0-256 GCF_001605985.2 Dendrobium catenatum | reverse complement strand
AGCCAAAGAATCCTTAATTATGAAAATTATATAGTTCTGTTTTAAAAATCACATGCATAATTAAAGATATTAACTGTAATTAATTAGACAAATATATTAAAATTATACCATACATTTTTTAAATTAGAATAAAATATTAAATTATATTTTCTAACTTAACTATAGGAATTAAAAAATCAATATAATTTGATAGTTTTATTACAGGAACTTAAGTGAATTTAATAGAATTAAAATTTTAATCCAAAAGTAAGTTTTA
>NW_021384178.1:0-259 GCF_001605985.2 Dendrobium catenatum | reverse complement strand
TGACGAGCATCAGTTGATGTAGGAACATCCTAATTATTGCACACCTAAGGAATAATTTATCATTTGTTAGCTTAGGTGTAGGCTTTCTAAAATCATCTATTATGATTATACATACAAGCTATTGCAAGAAAGGAGGATCATTGATGAAATATTACCGTCTTTGAAGCTTATGTTTGTATTTGTTTCTCTGGATTGAGATTTCCCTTCTTACAGATCCGATTCTTCCGACGATCCTCACATCATCAGTTGCACTTATTTT
>NW_021384177.1:0-538 GCF_001605985.2 Dendrobium catenatum | reverse complement strand
GACGATATGTGTATCGGCCAGGACGATAAGCTCAAAATATAAAGAAGTTGCCATTATAGACAATTAAGGAATATTGTATTTTTAAATTATCGGCCAGGACGATCCTTGATCGGCCTGGACGATATTTACAAATTATGCCTTAGTTGATCAGGAGTTCAAGGGAGTAATTAAGGATGATTGATACGATCATATCGTCCTGGATGATCGCAGGATCGGCCAGGACGATCCAGTCAAAAACCTTAAGTTACTTCAGGATAATACATATCGGCCAGCTCGTATCCAGGGTTATTCTCAGGACGATTTTCCTCTGATTTCAACTGATCGGCCAGGACGATCGTGAGATTGGCCTGGACGATTAAGCCAAATTTCAATCATCCAGGAGTGCATCCAGGGCGATGCTCTGGCCGATCTTCTGAGTTTTGTACTGATCGGCCATGCCTATGTCCATATCGGCCTGGACGATAAAGTCGGCAACTTGCATTTAATGAGCTCCTTTGAAGATCTTCTATTTAAGAGCTCATGTTCAACATTTTGGAAG
>NW_021384176.1:0-285 GCF_001605985.2 Dendrobium catenatum | reverse complement strand
TATGGCCTTCCATATGATTAATCCTTTCAAGCTTTTAAATTTTGGAGTTTTTGGAGATAGTGCTTAGCTTTTCAAAATTGGTTAAAGGGAATTTACTGTTGATGTTTTCCCTCCTTCTGACTTTATTTAGTGGTATGATTTTCTTCTCTAAAACAAAAGTCTAAACTCGGTTTAACCAATGGCCTGTTATTTAAGATCTTTTTCTTATCTTGCTACATTAATTTATCTTATGCATAATAGCCAAAATTCTTAGATATCATTCAAGCTTTTGAAATCTTGCCATTG
>NW_021384175.1:0-249 GCF_001605985.2 Dendrobium catenatum | reverse complement strand
TATGCACATCTCTTCTTTGGATGCTGGTGAAAGAAATTTTCTGGAAGATAAGGAGTCTCGTAAGGAGATGGTTCCGAAAAATTCTGAAGCGGTTTTAAATCTTATTGTTAATTCTGTTTTGCATAATAAGGGGAAGGACATTGAATCTGATCCTAAGCTTTTTATTTTAATTGATGATATGTTAAATGATATGCCCATAAATTCTAATTCTATTGCCATGGAGAATGTGTTGATTTCTAAATAGGATAA
>NW_021384174.1:0-300 GCF_001605985.2 Dendrobium catenatum | reverse complement strand
TATGGCGGTTGATTCTTTCTGAATTGAGACTATCATCCTGGCCAATACATGTATCGTCCAATAGCCTGGGACGATCAGAAAAAAATTGGTTATATCATCCTGACCGATCTCACGATCATCCCGACCGATTAGTTTAAAACCAATTTTAATCATCCTAATCATCGCCCTGATTTTGTGCTGGCCGAAGTCAATCGTCCAGAACATCGTCCTGGCCGATCAAAAGATCATCCCGGATGATGTGATTGTATCAATCAACCATTAATCCTTTCCAAAGATACCAGATCAATTTAGGCATAATTG
>NW_021384173.1:0-244 GCF_001605985.2 Dendrobium catenatum | reverse complement strand
TCCTCAAAAAAATTTATTGAAGTGTCAGAACCACCACATAATGTTTTAAGAACATTGAAATTAAAAACTTACAAAATTTGTTTAACGATAAAAAATATTAATTTGAAAAATCATAGTATTCATGCAATGATTCATCAAGCCATAAAATAATTTTAAAAGCTTTATTATGGTTTAATATACCTCCTTTATTACTTTAGGAAATTTTTAAGATCAATTGGTTCATTAATAAATTTAAAAAGAGTTT
>NW_021384172.1:0-638 GCF_001605985.2 Dendrobium catenatum | reverse complement strand
TGAGATGAAATTAAAAAGATTTTTTTTTTTTTTTTGGATTGAATGTAAATTAATTATATGCATCCATGTATTTGAGATTTTCACTTTTTTTCTTCATTTCTTTTTGCTCTAATTCCTAGCACCCAAAGGCTTTCTTAGGTTTAGGCTTTGTTGGTGATTGTTTTCTTACTGCTTTCTAAGATAATTTTTTAGTACAAAAAATTTCAGTTAAAAAAGTTTTTTTAACTAAAAAGCTGTTTTAAAAAGCAATGAAAAAGCTATCCCAAATGAAGTCTAAGGCTTCGTTTGAGCTTCATTTGGGATAGCTTTTTTACTGCTTCTTAAAGCAATTTTTTCATACAAAAGTTTTAATTTTTGTACTAAAAAATTATTTTAAGAAGTACTAAGAAAATCATCTCAAACGAAGCCTTAGTTATATGCTTCATCTTTTTATATTCAATTATATTTAGTACCACATGAATTGATAACGTAAATTTATTGATTTTTTTCTTGCAATACTATTTGAGTAGCCATTTATGATCTTTTTTGGGTAGACTTCACCAGAGTGGTAGAGCTAGAATTATTTTCCAGCGGGGACACAAATTGATTATTTTAAAAATAATATTAATATTCTTTTATATAAATCTCTAAAATTTTTG
>NW_021384171.1:0-240 GCF_001605985.2 Dendrobium catenatum | reverse complement strand
AAAATCATTTTTAATTAATTTAATTAATAAAAAATAATTAAAATCCTAAAAATTTCTCAAACACTTTATAATCCCAACTTAGATCATTTTTTTATCTTTGGAGGTGATTTTAAGAAATTTAGAGTTCATTTAGGTTCAAATCATTAAGAAAGCCTTTAATTAAAATAATTTTTTAAAATTCAATAAATACCCAAACTTCCAAAAATTATAAATAATTCTAAAAAGTTTTAAATTTATAAA
>NW_021384170.1:0-334 GCF_001605985.2 Dendrobium catenatum | reverse complement strand
TATTCCCTACTTTGGTTTCTAGTTAATCTGCCTATTAGAAGTAAGTCTTCTATCAGCATCCTATAGGCCTAAGCTTGGGTGATTCCCTTCCTTAGAACCAAGGTTAGGTATTCCCTACCTTGGTTTCTCTAATTTCCTTGTCTATTGGGAGTAAGTCTTCTATCAGCATCCCGTAGTCCTAAGGCTGGGTGATGCCCTTCCTTAGACCCAAGGTTAGGTATTCTCTACCTTGGTTTCTCCATTTTTCCTTGTCTAATAGGTGTAAGCCTTCCATTAGCATCCTATACGCTTGAGGTGGGGAGATCACCTCCCTCCCATCCTTAAGATTCTACTT
>NW_021384169.1:0-235 GCF_001605985.2 Dendrobium catenatum | reverse complement strand
GCGAGACTTAGAGCAGAGCTTCTACCATCCGATCTGAGGATATTGATAGACATCTGCAGTTGTTTTTGAGGTTGAAATCTTCGAGATTTGAGGGCGCTGTTGAGCCCAGAGCAGCCGAGGAGTGGTTGAGGAGATTGGAGAAGACCTTCGACGGAATGCAGTGCCCGTCAGATTGGAAGGTTCCATTAGCTGTATTTTTGTTGGATGGAGAGGCTGAGCACTGGTGGGAAGGCCA
>NW_021384168.1:0-493 GCF_001605985.2 Dendrobium catenatum | reverse complement strand
GGGCATGATCTTGATGCAAATTGAAGAGAAAAGCTTTTAAAATTTAGCTCTAGATTATCTGAACTTTGCTTTCATGAAACTTATAGTTAAAATGCACAAAAGTGTTCTGATTTGAGTCAAATGAGCTCAAATCTAGCACTTGAAGCATAAATGAAAAAAAAAAGAGTATTAATTGTAGGGCCAAATTATACTAATCAAGTGTCTTGATAGGATGATTCAAACGAGCCACAAATTACTTAATTCTGACATCATTAAAATACTTAAATGCTAAAAGAGGGGTTTATAATCTAAACCGCCGCTCAATTGTCGCCATTAAATTATTGTCTGACATTCGTTATTGGACAATCATCTAACAATACTTATTAGACCATTGATGCCGGCCCACCATAGTTTGATCATCACCACTAGACTACCACCTAATTGTCGTCGTCAAACTATTATCTAGTTGACACCATTAGATTATTAGTTGATTGTTGTCGTCAGACTGTCGCCT
>NW_021384167.1:0-285 GCF_001605985.2 Dendrobium catenatum | reverse complement strand
GTTAATTTTATTACTTTTAATAATATTATTATTTATCATGTCATCCAGTTCGACCCCAATTCTACCGGTCGAATCGGTCGAACCATGAACCTCTCATTCTTCAGGTTCGTTGTCCGGTCCGATTTTCACAACCTTGGAAAAGATACAACCCAATTATTTGAGAAAATATTATTTACAATAACTTATTTTATTATTTATTGCTCATTTAAAAAAAATAGTTAATTGATAATCATCAAACAAAATAACAAATTTGTTGCGTCCTGGAATATTCGCGGCGGTAGAGAA
>NW_021384166.1:0-287 GCF_001605985.2 Dendrobium catenatum | reverse complement strand
CCTTTGTTATTTAAAAAAATTACTTTGTTTCTTGCTTTCCTCCACCTTTTTGAGATGTCAAAAGGGGGAGTAGTAGGGTTGCATGTTAGTAGGGTTGTATGTTTGAATTTTTATTCTGAATTTTTATTTTACAATGCTATTTTTGAAATAATAGTCGGAATGTTTGCCATCATCAAAAAGAGAGATATTGTTACAGATTTGGTATCATGAATTATGATTTTGATGATAGAAAACAATACGACTGCCTTTGCAGGACTCAAAGATCGGACAGAAATCAGAATCAGCTC
>NW_021384165.1:0-342 GCF_001605985.2 Dendrobium catenatum | reverse complement strand
ACACCGCCGGTAATAGGCATTTTTTCTGTAGTGTATATACGTAGGAAGACATTTTTCGACGTGCACCAAATCGGCGTATGAAATTTTGACAGAAATGCGCCGGAAACCAAGGCTTTACGTCGTATTTTACGTCTTACAGGCGGATTTAGTCCACCGGTAATACCAGGTTTTCCTGTAGTGTTTATTTGTTAAATTTCAAAATAATTAGGTTATATCATAACTCAAATATTTTGGAATTCCATCAATTCATATCTCTTAGATTTATCACACCATGATTGATGTGATCATTTGTATGTGATAGAAATATTAATTATCAAACCATTCAAACTTTGTGATAATTAT
>NW_021384164.1:0-208 GCF_001605985.2 Dendrobium catenatum | reverse complement strand
TTTACAATTTTTTATTTTATGACGATTGTTATATTACATCCCACTCACAGTTACTAGCGACTGTTTGTTTTTTATTTTTATTTTTTATTATATATATTTAAGCTAATTAAATCAAATTTATATACAGAAGAAGGTCTAAACTCAAGATCTTTTAGTTAGGAGAAATTATTATGTACAGAGAACGAATGCAGAACGTCATTCGGAGATG
>NW_021384163.1:0-222 GCF_001605985.2 Dendrobium catenatum | reverse complement strand
GGTCAATCTTGGGTTTCCGGGTCAACCAAATCCGGTCGAAAACCTTAACCAAACCGGACCTTGTTTGGGCTCAGGTCAGCCCGAACCAGAAATTTTCACATCGGGTTTTCGGGTCGAGTCAAATATTGACACCCCTAATTTTAGTGTTTAAACACTTTTTCATCTAAAAATAAAAATTCGATAAATATGACCAAAAGATTAGCTAAGATTTTGTTTGGGATA
>NW_021384162.1:0-209 GCF_001605985.2 Dendrobium catenatum | reverse complement strand
CTTAGGCTTAACAACCTAATTACTAGACTCAACAACCTCCGGATAGAGATGTGGATTCTCTATCGATGTTTTTCCGGGTACAGCTCCGATAGCAAAAGCTCCGTACAGGATGGCACTGAAAGAACTTTATGAGTTGAAAGTTCAGCTTCAGGAGTTGGTGGATATAGAATTTGTTCGTCCTAGTGTTTCTCCTTGAGGAGCACCTGTTT
>NW_021384161.1:0-259 GCF_001605985.2 Dendrobium catenatum | reverse complement strand
TTCAACATCGACCGTCCATCCAACCACTCCCCATTTACCCTTGATCTTTCACCTATTTACGGGTCATGTCACTCCAGAAATCTATAAATAGACCTATCATTTCTCTTGAAAGATGTACCGGAGAAAGAAGAGAAGAAGGAAGAAGAGAAGGAAGACAAGGAAGAAGCTCCTCATCGACCACCGTCGGACTTCCATCGGACCACCACTGGAGGCCCTCACCTCCGCCAGACCACCATCTGACATCGTTGCTCCGTCGGAC
>NW_021384160.1:0-224 GCF_001605985.2 Dendrobium catenatum | reverse complement strand
ACTTATGTTGTCACACATGATCGAGATGGTTCCAACATGTAGTCCAAGATCAAGAATTTGTTGTTTTAACTATAATACCTATGTAATACAACTTCCTACTGCAATATATTCTGTCTCGGCTGTGGAAAGTGCTACTGAGTTTTGCTTCCTACTGGACCAAGAAACTAATGATTGTTCTATGAATTGACAGGTACTAGAGGTGCTTTTTCTATCTATCCTACATC
>NW_021384159.1:0-237 GCF_001605985.2 Dendrobium catenatum | reverse complement strand
AGTGTCATTGGGTTTGTATTTCAGAGACGTTCAGTTTGACTGTAAGTTTGCTGAAATTAGAGTTCGTATGGTCTCAATGTTAATTTCGAAAGTTTCCAACTTGATTTTGCATTGAGATTCGTGCTAGATCAAGATAATTTTTTGAGGATGTATCAACTCTATTTTATTAATATTTAATAAAATAACTCGTTAAATAAAAATAGGTTAAAATTTTATTATATATTTTTTAAATATTTA
>NW_021384158.1:0-205 GCF_001605985.2 Dendrobium catenatum | reverse complement strand
GATAAAGGCTTGATGTTGTTGTTGTTGTTGTTGTCATTTAGGTGTAATCTGGTTCAATTTGGAATGCAAAAGAAAGTAAATGCGTGTAAAGTTTGATGAATTTTGATGTATTTTCGTTACTTAAATTCATAAAGGAAAAGATGTAAAGTCATTTCACTAACTTTAAAGAAAACAACAAAAATCTTACTTTGCATGCAAGTAACTT
>NW_021384157.1:0-236 GCF_001605985.2 Dendrobium catenatum | reverse complement strand
TTATTAAAAAAAGTGCACAGACTTATAGGTCTAAAATCATTCCAGGTATTAGCCCCTTCTTTTTTCTTTATCAGAACAATATTCGAAGAAGAGAAAAATTTAGGATAGGGAGTGCCACTAAAAAAATCTTGCACCGCTGCAATAACATCCACCTTAATAATATCCCAAGATTTCTGAAAAAACATGGTAGTAAAGCCGCCAGGACCAGCAGTAGCATCACCATTCATATCCTTTAA
>NW_021384156.1:0-262 GCF_001605985.2 Dendrobium catenatum | reverse complement strand
ATTGTAAAAATGTTGACATGCGGGTTTTCCAAAAATAAAAAAGTAGGTTATCGAACTGTGGAGGTCATGTAATCGAATAACCTTCATTAGTGTTTATATTCCAAAAGTTAGACATGGATCCAATTCAAAAAGTTTTCAAACTTAAATTTTTGAATCCCGCTCTGATACCACTTGAAAGTTCGTTAGGGATGTTAAGCCCTATGAACTTAGTCCCAAGCTAATCAAAAGGGGGGGTGAATTGGTATTTTAAAAAATTCTTTTC
>NW_021384155.1:0-275 GCF_001605985.2 Dendrobium catenatum | reverse complement strand
GTTGCGGAGGGTGGATGGGCTTTGCTTTAAGCGATTCATGGTTTGATTTCATTTTTAAATATTTTTGGGATTTTGAAATTTTTGTGGAGTTTTGGATTTTTGGATTTTAGATGGAATTTTGAGTACTTGGTATGGACATTATGGTGGAATTTTGAGAAATATTTGTGAAACCCCTCCGGTTGAGATAATCACTCAACACGGCCATCATCGGGGTGTTTGGGGTCATTTTCATTTAAATCTTGAACCTTGTCGACTCTGTCTGGCTGTCGACAGAG
>NW_021384154.1:0-280 GCF_001605985.2 Dendrobium catenatum | reverse complement strand
CTCAAGCTGTAAGATTGTGTGATTGTTGATATATGTTTCTAACCATATAAATATAAACAAAATCAAACTGAAAAAAGAGAAGATTTTGATGCCGTATATGAACTGTAGATTCATCCATATGTGTTTATTGCACTCTATACTGTTATTCTTTTTCTTTCTTTTTTCAGCTCATCGATTGTGTTATTTAACAGTCATTTATAGTCCTGGTTTCATTTGTTATTGTTGGCTATGCTAATTGAATGAAAAAAAAAATTTGTTTCTTGTTTGAGAAAAGCTTTTT
>NW_021384153.1:0-310 GCF_001605985.2 Dendrobium catenatum | reverse complement strand
TAGACAACGGAGGATTGTGACTCATAATTGCATAAACTTGCTGCTTAATAAATTTTGAATTACATGTCTACTACTCTGTTGATTGTTGTAGTTTTCTATTTTAGTTTATTATGTTTGTTATTGTTATTTAGTTGTTATATCTCTGATGTTTTTTTATTTTTCTTTTTTTTTTTTGTTGAAATGATATTTTTATCTTATTTTTGTTTTTAAAAATTTGTAGTCAATATTTTACATATCTTAATCTATTAAAGGGTAAAAACACTGTTGTTTATGTCTCTTTCTCTAACATATTTTAGTGGTATAATTTTCT
>NW_021384152.1:0-316 GCF_001605985.2 Dendrobium catenatum | reverse complement strand
GCTTGTTGGGTAGACGGAGCTGCCAGTAATCCGGCCATATTTGGGCGTGTTGGATACGACCTTTTACACTCATTCGAACCTTAAGTTTCAGGCTGCTTAAAGATTTCAAGCTTTTCTGGCCCAACTTGTTGGAGCGTGTAGTCACAAAAATCTCTTTATTGACTTTTAAGTTTTGGTTTGTTGTAGGTGTTGTCTCGATCTTTTGAGAGATTACCTGCATATACTTTGGAAACCAGTATTTGTATTCTTTAGCACAAAAGAACATTTGTATTGATAATTTTAAATATTTATTCGGGGAGCTCGGCATGCAGCGCGT
>NW_021384151.1:0-201 GCF_001605985.2 Dendrobium catenatum | reverse complement strand
ATTAAAATCGCGTAGAATCAATTTCGACCGGTAAAAGCTTCGTAGAATACAGTCAAATCGTGTACAATAATCATATCTATAACATATCAAAAGTTATGCGGTGAAATCTTCACCAGTACCAAACCGGGTACGAAAATCACTTACAAAAACACAAATCTGAGCATCATTTCGCAAAATCTCAAAATCTTTGAAAACAGAAGT
>NW_021384150.1:0-540 GCF_001605985.2 Dendrobium catenatum | reverse complement strand
GTTAAGGCGCAAGCCTCATAAAAAAAACTCGAGGCGTGAGCGTCGAGGTGTTTTTTACTGGAATTGCGCAAAGGCATGCCTCAAGACGAGCCTCATATTGCGCAATTTTAAACTATGATATAAATCAATAGGATATAATCGATAGGGCACAAATCCCTTTGTTAGCTAAGGTGGATTTAAATTTGTCCCCTTAGACAAGTACCACCCCAGGTTTATAAGGTCCCCTTGGATGAAGCAACCCATGGCTGCCGACAAGGATCCTTCTATCAGGTTGGGTCGACTACTTCCTTTGACTAAGTAGACCAGGAATCATGATGGCCCAAAATGACAGAACCATGGGATCTTGATCGGGTACATCATCCATTCCCCCACCATCAGCTTTAAGTGCGAGATGGTGCAATTTCCAATTTTAAATACAAATCTTCCAAACCTTGAACTTCCAAATCCCAAACCCATGCTACTACTGTATGCCAGAAAATACGTATTCTCTACGTATCTGATTAACAATTAGCCTTAATCGAAAGTTCTCTCTCATTATCA
>NW_021384149.1:0-285 GCF_001605985.2 Dendrobium catenatum | reverse complement strand
TAAAAATAGGAATTAACACACTCATTCTCCACTCATCTCGTATATTTTTAGTCTTCAAAATAATATTAAAAAAGTTTAGTAAGCCAAGAAATTCCTTCATCTCCTAAGCATTTCCATGCCTCTATTGGAATATCATAAGGTCCAACAGTTTTCCCACCCTTCATTTTCGTTAAAGCATCTCTAACTTCGGTTTTACTAACACACCGATAAAAATAAAAATCAAATTAATTTAATTAAATAAATAAAATGAAATCCTCAAGTTAAATTAATAATTGATTTAAAACA
>NW_021384148.1:0-247 GCF_001605985.2 Dendrobium catenatum | reverse complement strand
TCAACTCTTATAGCTTTGATTTTTTGTTATTTTGATTTTCTACTAATGATTTTTATCCAAAAATTTTGAAAATATTTTATCATTTAATTTAAGAAAAAAATTTAAACTTTTTTAGAATGATAATTGATAAGAAATACAAATTATCATCTCCATTTGCAGAACTCTAGTTGATTCATAGCTATTAGATTAAGGTGGATTGTGTAATTATAATTATATTTAATATTAATTTTTTCATCATTCATATATT
>NW_021384147.1:0-296 GCF_001605985.2 Dendrobium catenatum | reverse complement strand
TTAATCTATCAATCTTTTGGGAGTTCTCAATCTCTTCTTCAACAAAATTTGGCTCTTCCAAATTTCCAGATTCATCAAATACAACATGTGTGGTTTCTTCAATGACTAAAGTTTTTTGTTGAATACCCTATAAGATTTTCCAACACTTGAATATCCAATAAAATTTTTTCATCTGATTTTGGATCAAATTTTCCTAAGGTATATTTTCCATTATTATGAATGAACACCTTACAACCAAATACATGCAAATGAGATAAGTTATGTGTTCTACCTTTTAGTAACTCATAGGGTGTTTT
>NW_021384146.1:0-210 GCF_001605985.2 Dendrobium catenatum | reverse complement strand
TATTTGTAATATCAATCAGTACATAACATTGTTTAAAATTGTGTAATATGAGGCTCGCCTTGAGGCCCGCCTCAGTGCAATTCTAGTGAAAAATGCCTCAAGGCTTACGCCTCTAACTTTTTTATGAGGCTTGCGCCTCGAATTGGCTGAGGCCCGCCTTGAGGCACGCCTCGCCTTACTAGCATGAGGCTTACGCCTCACCCTATTTGT
>NW_021384145.1:0-289 GCF_001605985.2 Dendrobium catenatum | reverse complement strand
TTAAAATCTTTTTCATCTTTTAAATTAGTTTTTGAAATAAAATTTTTTATCTCCCCTATTTTTTAAAGTATTATTCTAGTAAGGGAGAGATTAGGAGAAAATATTCCTTTTTGAAAATTCAAATTGAAATTATTTGCTATCATCAAAAGGGGGAGATTGTTGCGGATTTATGATTTATGATTTTGATGATAGCAAACATTCCTTATTTCTCTACGATTTCATTATGTGCTAACGTTACAGGTCCACACGATCAGACTGCAATTTGGAACCAGCTCAAGATTGGGTAGAC
>NW_021384144.1:0-240 GCF_001605985.2 Dendrobium catenatum | reverse complement strand
TCTGCTACCAAAGGATTGAAAAGGAACAAAATAATGGAAATTGATCTTTTAAATTTAGAAAATGGCCCATCGCCTAGGAGCTCCTTCAAAATTTCATAACTTTGAATTTATTTTCATTTTTCAAAACTCAAAATGCTCGGGATCAACTATTCCAGCACCAAGGCACTCCTAGAAAAAATTCTAAATTTTAAAAAAATCCTTTGGACCCTTAAAACTTACTTTTAAATGTACGTAAGCCTT
>NW_021384143.1:0-331 GCF_001605985.2 Dendrobium catenatum | reverse complement strand
TTTTGTCAATGACAGACTTCGAGCTTCAAGGCCAATCGCGACCGTCGATCTAATTTCTTGATATATGAATGAAACTCAAATTGCTTTTTTAAAAAAAGGCCAATTAATCTTTAATTAGGATTAGATAAAATATATTTGGATGTGATCAAGCTCAAATCAGATCTAATTCAGCTCAATCCATTCTAGCTTAGACTCGAAAATCAGATCTAATTCAGCTCAATCCATTCTAGCTTAGACTCGACTCGACCCAACCAAATTAATCCAATAAAATAATCAACCCCAAACTAGCGTCAATTCGACTCGAATCTAGCTCGACGAGGCTCGATCAACT
>NW_021384142.1:0-285 GCF_001605985.2 Dendrobium catenatum | reverse complement strand
GAATACTTGGGACATGTGGTGTCCCAAGAAGGAGTGGCGGCAGATCTGACTAAAATTGAGGCAATGCAGAAATGGCCAAAGCCTAGGAACATAAGGGAGCTGAGGGGATTCCTAGGGTTGACAGGGTACTATCGACGATTCGTGAAGGGATACAGTTCCATTGCCTGGCCGTTGACCGAGCAGTTGAAGAAGGACAGTTTCCTATGGGGGGAAGCAGCAATGCAAGCGTTTGAGAAATTGAAACAGGTCATGACGACAGTACCAGTTTTAGCTCTGCCTGATTTC
>NW_021384141.1:0-630 GCF_001605985.2 Dendrobium catenatum | reverse complement strand
AAGAGTTTTTCTTCAACAAGTCCTTCAAAGCACAAAGCAAAGGACCGAGAAAATTATCCCAAAGTTCGCATAAAGCCCAAGGTTGAACTAAGTGGATTCTGTCATCAACAAGTTTGTTATGCACAAAGCTCTGGACCGATGACTTCTCGCCACCGACCTAGTGCAAACCTAAAGGATTTAGGTCTCCGGCATCTACTCCTTCAACAAGCCCGCAAAAGCTAGAAGTAAAGGGCATAAGGTATAAATCTCCTGACAAGTCAGAAAAGACAAATCAGATAATTCTTCATTAAATGTCTGCAGTACAAAGCATAGGGTAGAAGAATTAAAATCTCAATATTCAAGTTAAAACTATAAAAAAAAACATCCTGAATGATATCCTTGGTGCTGAGAAGATAATTATTTCACACCAAAGAATTGATGATAAATTTGAACCAAATTGGTAATGTCCTTTTTTCATCGAGAAGGTGTATCAGGGAGGAGTCTATCAACTGATTGATTTGGAAGGTCGACAACTTATGCCCCCAATCAATGAGAGATACTTGAAGAAGTATTATTCTTAAAAGAGTATGTTGAAGATCATTCCCTTGTAAAATGAGATAATAATTCTAAGATGTCTTAGAAATTCTCCCA
>NW_021384140.1:0-293 GCF_001605985.2 Dendrobium catenatum | reverse complement strand
TCTGGAATGGGTGACCTATTGAGAAGTTACACCAACAGAACAAAACCGTGAGGCTCTTAGGCCAAAGGGAATAATATTTCTTTAATTAAGAGTTTGGACTGTTACAATAATCTATAATTAAATCATTAATTATATAATTTGATAATTAAGCTAACCTCAAATTATATTATTTATCATTATAATTTATTGATGGTAATTAAAATTTAAATTAATATAAAAATTTGATTTAAATGCAAATAAAATTTGAGTTTTTAATAAACTAACCATCTTAAATCCTAAATTATATTGCCAAA
>NW_021384139.1:0-252 GCF_001605985.2 Dendrobium catenatum | reverse complement strand
AGTTTGAATGAGTTTTCTGTCCGGATTTTATTTTCGTTAGCGAATTTCGTCCGCATTTTCCGACTGGTTCAGTTTTTACCGCGTAATTTTTGGTATGTTATTGAAGTGCCGAGTGTACACGTTTTGATTATTTTCTGAAGAATTTTGACCGGATAGTTTTGAGTCGGCTGTGTTTTATTTTAACTGTAATTTCTGATGAAATCTGAAATTGTCTGGGCAGTAGAATAAATATCTTGCAATGTTGTTGTGAAC
>NW_021384138.1:0-413 GCF_001605985.2 Dendrobium catenatum | reverse complement strand
TTTTATTAATATAATTAATTAATAATAATTTAAAATTTCAAAAATTTTTCAAACACTTGGGAATCTCTCCTTAGGTCATTCCTGACCTTTGAAGTTGATTTCAAGGAGTTGGAAACTCATTTGGAGCAAAATCTCAGAAAAGGCCCTTTAATTAAATATATTTAAAAATTCATTAAATACCTCAAATTTAAACCTTCATAACTAATTCCAAAAAAATCAAAATTGAACAAACTCACGTGCATTCAACTCATAATAACTCCTAGTATTTATCAAAAATATTAAAATTCTAGAAATCTTTCAAAATCTAAAAGTCAACTTTTCAGTCAACCATAGGTCAAATCTAGTTCAAAACTCCAAACCTTCATAATAAAATGTAAAAAAATCTGATTTCAACGTACTTACCTTCTAACTGA
>NW_021384137.1:0-594 GCF_001605985.2 Dendrobium catenatum | reverse complement strand
TTGAATTCTTTTGATTAATTGAAAATGTAATCCTAAATTAGTTCTTAAATCTTTCAGTTGATAGTCCCTAGTGATAATCAGCAGATCACTTATTCGAACACTGATGATCATCAATGAGTTTCAGTGATTTGAAAATTTTAATCCTTAGATAATGATGAATCATTATCTAATAAATTTTAAATCCAATCCAATGGATAACCTCGTTAATAATTTAAAACTCTAAAATCCAATGTCAGAACCAAACTCAAAACCCCTTATTCCATAACCTATTTTTGGAGAAATGTCCATTTTTATAAAACCTAACCAAATGCTCTTTGGATTACTAAACAATCACATGCATATTTATTAGGCATGTCCCTTAAGTTAACCACATCAGTTTAAAAGTTTCTTAAGATCCTTGACCCCTAAAATCAAAACCATTTCCAAAGGCAAGGTTTATAGCCTATTAAACAAAACATTGATTATGTTGTTGGTAATGATTACACTACTTTTTTTTTAAATTAGCTTTGGTCATTAATTATTTTGATCTTTTTAATGTTGTTAATGATTTCTTTGCTGGTAATTATATTCCTAAGTATTTCTCTTCTACTTCTA
>NW_021384136.1:0-242 GCF_001605985.2 Dendrobium catenatum | reverse complement strand
ATTCTTTCTTTCTCAATTCCTTACTCATCGACATTTAATATATAAAAAAAGATGCAAAGATGGCAACAACTAGAATTCATCTATATTATTATCACTGAGGATATCTTTAATTGAGCGTTATTATAACAAATTGATCTCTCCCATGTCTCATCCTGTGGAGTCTAATGTCTCCCAATATGCTTATTCTTCATTTATTTCAGGCATCTTCCTCTTTCATAAATATTTATCATCAACATAAAGAT
>NW_021384135.1:0-6281 GCF_001605985.2 Dendrobium catenatum | reverse complement strand
ACTAGGCGATTGCTTTAGTGAGAAGAAGCTCTAGGTATGCGGGGGGCGACCGAAAGTCTCCCCCCCGCTCAAGCGGTGGTGGTGGTACGGCCGGCTGGCGGCGAGGAGCGACGACGATCGGGAGTGGGATCTGGTGCGTTCTAAGAAAGCAAAAGGCGAAATCGTATCGGGAGCTGGATCTCCCAGCAAACTGCGATGGCTAGACGAGAGGGAAAAGGCTCGGAGAAGCTTACAAGATCTGGATCGGAAGGAATTCGGTGGAAGGTAGATGGGAAGTGAAAACCGAGAAAATTATTGAATCCCAAAGGGATTCTACAGAATCAGGGAAGAAATGGCATCGGACCAGAAACAAAAGCGGATGTGAGCCAGAAGGGAGGATCCTCATCCGAGGAAGATGATGGAGCTGGAAATCGAAATCGGGATTGTGAGTATGAAGCTCAATCCGATGTACATTACGTCGGGCCTCTCCAATGGAGGTTGAAGACACAGGCTCTGACTGAAAAGATAGCCCGGGAAGCCATGAAGAAAAACATTGGACGTGCAATCTTTGCAATGCCGGACAGAAATGTCGTGATGGGAGGTGAGTTGAAGTGTTACATGATTGGAGTAATAAGCTTGATCAATGGTGCTTCTGTTGAGAAGGAATGCGGTGACGGAAATGGAGGTAGCTGTACATGATGATTGCAGGTGTGATCGGGGAAGCAAGCGCTCCTCTGGTTTGTAGCAAGCCAACTGAATGCACGTCAGATGCTCTTGTGGGAATGTGGGATGGTTTGTCCATCAATGTAACAGCGGGAGAACCGTGGTAAGGGAGTGACTCCTGAGAACGTACGTTTGCGGCTAGTATTGGGAATTCCATGGGAAGAAGCCGGATCATGTTCCCGATCCTGGGCATCCGGAAGACTTCAATGTATCTCAGGAGATGGCATCTCATTTGATTGAATTTGGACAGGAGTAGAGCCAACATGGTAGATGCTTGACCGAGCAGTTGTGGAAGATTTTGGGTAAAAAGCTTCATTCTTCTTGCTAAAAATTTGAGATCCAAAGGGGACAATGGGGAAGGTTTGGAGAATTTCTGCATCACCCCTTTTGGTTCTCGTGCGGACTGTTTCATTGTATTTTCACTTCGGTGGAGGCTTAGAAAATGAAGTGCTAAGGGGCGGCCTTGGTTTACTATTGGCGGTAACTTAGTGGACTGGATAGGTGGACACCAAATTTCTCCCCTGCCTCCATGGAGGGATTGTCGTCTCCGGTGTTGGATTACGATTTACCAACCTCCCTTGCAAATTATTGGATGAATGCAATATTGCTTCGGATTGCTACCGAAGATTGGTACTCCCTTATGGATCGATGCCATTGACAGCCAAACGGGAAAAGAGATATGCTCGGGTTTGTGTGAGGATGAATTGGCCAAACAACTCCAAGGGCGGGATGTTTGGGGTCAATGGATGGAAGGGAAGGTTTTATCAGCAAGGCTGAATATGAAGGCATTGGCGTTATGTGCTTTGGCCTGTGGTAAATTTGGCCATCGGAAGAGAATCATTGTCCTTTGAAGGGATTTGGTTGTTCATGCGGATGTTGGGCACGAGGAAGCAGATTTTAGAGCAGCTGAAACAGAATGAGCCTATTGGTGAAAAAAACACGAGCAGCAATTCCTCAGCCAGGATAGAGCGGACTGAGAAAGTGCAAACCAGGACTGTATTCATCCTGTGTTAAAATTTGAAGGTGGATGGTCATAGCAAAGAGGTGGACAGCAGAATTGTGGACGGAGGGAAGGGATGGTAAGCAGGGAGCTATTGTTTGAGACCTTCCACTGGGAAGGGAATTGTTACTCAGGGAGAGTTGATGAGAGCGGGACCGTGGATTCAGGTTCCCCCTCGACGTAGAAGGAGTGCACGACCTACTGGGAGGGGAATTTTGTTGGGTAACCAGCAATGCCAAGCCTGCAAGGTTAATCCCAAACAAATTGATTTGGGGAAGGTTTGATGCTTCCTCAAGAGTAACATTGAAAAAACCTACTCATTAAGCCAGAGTAGAAATGGCGTTTTAAGAAAACCTCTTCTTTTCACGGCAGGTTATGCCACCTCCCTTGCCAAAAGACCAATCGCATTTAAGTTTATTGAATGAGCCTTACGTCCAGTTGGGACCTATTACGGATTTTCAAGGAAAAGGAGGAAGGAAATGACAGACATCAATAATGGTGGTGAGGATTCTCCCATTGATTATGGCGGCGGGGGACGCTTCCCCATTTGTTTTTTAATGTCTTCAAATCCTGATTATGGAACTGCAGGGAAGAGCCCGGAAGAAACAAACGGGCTATTACTCTGCGTAGCCTCGTTGTAACCAAATGAGGGTTTGTTTTGTGGGTTGGTTGAAACCATGGTGATGGACATGAGTAGATTGGAGGTGGATCGGTTGATTGGGAATGAATGGGAATTCTTTCATTCCCCTGCAAATGGTCGATCTGGTGGATTGATTGCTTTGTGGAAAAAGAATGTTGCTAAGTTTGAAGTCACTGGCAACATGGAGCAAGTGCTTATTGGGAATCTTACTTTCCCTAATATGCAAAGTGGACGTTGCTGTGGTCTATGCTAGTAAAAAGCTTATCATAGCAGACGGTTGCTGTGGGATACTATTAGTCCCTTGGTTTTGCTCTGACTCCCGGTATTGTGGGGGGAGATTTTAATGCTGTTTAAATCAGAATGGAAAAAAAGGGATGGAGGAGATTTAATTTTCTCGGTGGGGCACAGGAGATGGCTCGTTTTATGGTAGCATTAATGATCTACATTACTTGGGGATTTGGGTGTCCCAAATAACACCTGAGTCTAATAAAAATCCAGCGGCTAAGCAAGATTTTGGGTGAGGCTTGATAGCGATTCTCATGAATTTCCTGAAGGATCGAGACAGGCACCGGTTCGCTGTTGTTAGCAAAAATATACGCCTAGAGAGAGAAAGAAACGGGAGTAAATGACGCTACGAGAGAGGGGAGAGAGTGAGGGAGAGAGAGAGAGGGAGAGAGAGAGAGAAATAGAGAGAGAGAGAAAGCAAGAGAGGGCAAGGGAGTGCGAGAGAGAGAGAGAGAGAGAGAGAGAGAGAGAGAGAGAGAGTGAGAGAGAGAGACAGAGAGCAAGAGAGGGAGAGGGACAGAGAGAGGGAGAGAGAGAGAGCAAGAGAGAGCAAGCGAGAGAGCAAGAAAGAGCAAGGGAGAGCAAGAAAGAGAGTGGGAGAGAGAGAAAGAGAGAGAGAGAGAGTGAGAGAGAGAGAGCAAGTGAGAGCAAGCTAGAGAAAGAATAAGTAAGAGCAAGAGAGAGAGGGAGAGAGAGAGAGAGATAGAGAGAGAGAGAAAGATTGAGCGAGAGAGAGAGATCGAGTGAGAGAGAGAGTTGAACGTTGTTTTTGCATTAATTAAAAAAGAAGATACAATAGTATGGAAACTATGTCTTCCCAAGACAAAAAACAAAATGTGGGAAGTGCTACTCTAGTAAAGCAAAGCTCCATACAAGAAAGACAATTCAAAGTAAATGCAGGGAATAAAATAAGGAGAGGCCCCTTTGATTTGCAAGGAGGCCCACCCCACCGGCATGCCTTGGGGGATCCAGTAGTGCTTAAGGAATGACTCTAGAGAGGGGAGATACCTGAGAAGGGGGTCACCATGCCCGAAGGCAGAAGGATATCCCATTGCTCCAGCAGCCGTATAAGTACTACCTTCACCCTAAAGCATGTAGAAGGGTAAGGCTTCATTGTTCCTCAAAGGGGACAAAGTCCCCGCCAGTGTCATCTTGTAGGTTCTTCCTCCTCTTCCGAGGAAAGGCGGCAATAGGCCCAAGCTGTAGAAGTTTCTTTTCCAGGAAAGTCTTGGAAGTCTTGTTTTGCCATTTAGTGAGATTGACAGTCGAGGGGGAGCCCTCATGGTTTGACTGTTCCACATTGAAGACAATCCTTTGGCCACGGGGTGACTGGCCGCTTGGATTAACTATTCTTTTTGAGATCTCCTCCATGTGCTGCATTGCATCTTGGGGTTGATGAGGAGGCTGAATAGGCTCAGCCATATTTGGTTCATTAGCTGGTTGCTCCGTAGGTGCTCTAAATTTGTTCTTCCTCCGATGAGTAACCAGGTTCCATGAGCCGAGGGAATCATCCTCCTGGGCTCCAAGACCGTGGGGGTCATTAGAAGCTGGGTGGCTCGGTTTAGAGGTGTGGCCTGTCACGGGCAGCCCCATATGTTGAGTATGGTCAGAGAGAGGTGCTTGCGCCTGGGAAGACGATGATCCCTTGGGGGGGTTCTTGTTGAGACAACTCCCTTTGGAATGGCTAAGGGATCCACAATCAAAGCAAAAGTTTGTGAGACCTTCGTACTCCACCCTTTGAAAAAATCTGCCATGGATTCCGTTAATCCACACGCCCGGTAAAAGCTTCTATGAAAGGTCGATCCTAACACATATACGGGCGAAAGAAGATCTCCCCCATTTGCTTGTGTGCGCATCTATCCATAATGGTTCCCCAAGAGAGTTGGCAATGCGAGTGATGTTGTTGGTGTCCCAATAAATAAGGGGGAACTGCGGCAGACGAATCCAAATAGGAGATCGTAGTCCATGAAGAGAGCTAGGTGAGCAGGTAGAATCCCATTTGTCCATCCCAATAATATTGCCCGCGATGATCCAAGGGCCACTAGAGCGAATGGCATCTCTAGCTTCAAGGCTTTGGAAGATGCAAATGAATGTGTTCGGGGCAATCGTAATGACTTCAAAATCTCCAAAATGGAACCATCGCCGCTTGAGTTCTTCAAGCAGGAAAGGGAAGGCGATACTCCTACCCAAGAGCTTAGCCACAATAGCCATGTCAAGTTTGGTAATGTTGTCCTTGACAGAGTCAATTTCTGGTTCAATGGTTGCCCCATCCTTGGCAATGAAAAGATGCCGAGCCATCCTATCGAGGGGCACATTCTGCACCTTGCTCCAAGCAAAGGGGCCATGGGAAGGGCCATTCGGCGGCAAGAACGGAGCCTTCGGCTGCAGCGGCTTGGGCAGAGCACAATTCTGGGCCTTGGGGTCATTTCCCCAAACACTTTGGGTGCGTGAACCTGAAGAAAACTGGCTATTGGGGGCTTATTCCAATGGCTGTTCACGCCTAATACTAGCAGAATTACTATCCTTCAAGGCACAGTCCACGTTGTTCAGCTGACTATCACCGTACAGCACCGGGGAAGAACGTGTGATAACCTGCGGCGCTGTGTCCAGTGTCCAGCCCGATAAGTTCGCAACCTGCAGCTTCGCACACTGAGCATGTTCCAAGGGCGACTGCTTCAACTGCTCAGGATCTTCCAAAAGGTCATCCTCCATTTCCGTTTGAGCTCCCGAACCCTCACCAACTTCTTGCATATCACTCTCGTCCCCTGTCTCCCGATCGGAGGCCAGCCCCTTATCAGAACTCGTAACCATATGGGAGCTGCCGCGAGGGGAGCTCTCCTTGTCATCGTCCATGTCGGACTGTGTGCTCGAGCTGCTACTAGCACGTTCCATTTCATCTTCAGATCTAGCTCCCTTACTAGAGCCATCTTCCGACATCTACTCCTTGTGGCTGCCCTTGGATATTTGCTGTTCAGATCCAGCCGCCCTTGACACTCTGTTGTCTTGGCTCCGGTTAGTCGGAGGGGAGATTCCAATCGCAGTCATGATTAGCTCCTGGACAGCTGTAGGTTTTGAAATAGGGGAGGAAATCCCTGGAGTAAACTTTCCCTTAGGCTGTACAAACCTAGTGACCGGCTCCTCCGAGGGTGCGGCCCCCAAACACTTGGTTCCCGCTGCCTTGGCCGAAACCTGGGCATTTTCTTTGCCTGTCCGAGTAGAGTTAGAGGTCATAGCACCTTTCTCCTCCCAAGCTCCCTGACGAGCCGTGCCCTTGCTGGAGTTGGCCGAGATCCGGCCAAAACTCGGAGATCTGGACGGCAAGCCACCCCTAGATGCTTGAGTCGTCGGCCCTCCACCGTCGGCCTCCTCATTGGAAATCACCTGCCAACGGTTCCCTTGCCTCCTATCTTTCTTGCCGCCACTCTTGCTCCCAACACCACCATTCTCCCCATTTGGAGGAGGTGGCCTAAGGCCACCCCCTCTAGCCATCCCAGAGCTTCTCTCCATAAAACCACTCTAGTGAGAGAAAAAAGTTGGAACAAATGAGCATGCGAGCGAGAGAGAGAGAGAAAGAGAGAGAGAGAGAGAGAGAGAGAGAGAGAGGGAGAGAGCAAAAGAGAGAGAGGGAGAAAGAGAGAGAGATAGATACATAGA
>NW_021384134.1:0-380 GCF_001605985.2 Dendrobium catenatum | reverse complement strand
TACAATGTTATGCAGTATAGAAAAGTAAGCAATCACACATAGGTCCCTCTAGGAAAGGCACCCGCAAACAAACCACAACAAACCACCGGCCTAACCTAAGCTAGAGTTGGTTGTCCTAGCGATCATCTAAGTGGGTGAAAAAGGTCGTATGACTTGGATATGTCTTATAGAAATTATTATTTGAATTACATGTATTATTAGGATTGGTTTATTACAGGCCAAATGGGAATTTAATTGAAGTTTAAGTAGAGTGTATTTGAATTTTGAATAATTCCAATTCTAGATATTAAAATTATTTGATTTAGTTATAAAGAATTTATAGATTGATAATTCCCTAAGTGCGAGAAATTATCAATTTATAAGTCCTAGGACTTTCAAAA
>NW_021384133.1:0-415 GCF_001605985.2 Dendrobium catenatum | reverse complement strand
GACTATTTTCTTATAAGAAAATTAGATCGTTTAGATAACAAAGATAGTAAAGTTATTCCGAGTGAAAATTTATGTACCCAGCATCGATTATTAGTTTTGGACTATAAGATAAAATGGCAGATAATAAAAAATAAAGTAAAACGATATTCTAGGATTAGATAGGGGCATTTAAAGAATGTTAACAATATATTTTTGAGAGTAAGATTTTAGATCTTAAGATTTTATCTGTGCATGAGGATGCTAATGATATGTGAAAAAAAGTGGCTAGTGATATTAAGAATATTATAAAAGATGAGCTTGGAGTTTCAAAGGGAAAAACTCCTAATAGTAAAAATAGTTGATGGTGGAATCCAAATGTGCAAGAAAAGATTAAGAATAGGAAAATTTGTTATAAAAATTTGTTTAATTTTAAAAA
>NW_021384132.1:0-217 GCF_001605985.2 Dendrobium catenatum | reverse complement strand
GAGGAAGATTACAGTTATAATTAAGGAAATCTTATTTGATTTATTACTCTAGCGTAGGTCCATACCTTGTTATTATTTTTTTAATGCCACAATTTTGAAATACTAATTGAGTATTTGGGATGACAAAAGGTTGATGTGGACATAAGCTATGATAAATACCAAAAAGGTTGATGTGGACATAAATTATACAAAACAACTGTTTTTTTTTTTTTTTTTT
>NW_021384131.1:0-1128 GCF_001605985.2 Dendrobium catenatum | reverse complement strand
TGTTCATCTCGTGAAAATGCCACTGAATCTCACGTTTGATTAGAGTTTACGGAGGACGTCAAACTCTCATGTTCGGTTGGAGATGGCCTAATACACATGTTTGAATGTAATAATGTGTGAAATGAAGATGGACGATTAAACTATAAAGGAGTATAAAGGAGCTGTTATATATCCAACTTTCTTAACAGATTTCTTCAAGTTGATGGTAGATTTTTATCAGAACTTTGATACCAAAAATGGCCAACAAATAGTCAACCAAATATTATCCCGTCCAAGCAAACAAGAGAATTTTTCATCAAATTTTTTGTTCAATGAGGTTTCTGGTGAAACTTCTAACCTCCCTTATTAAGCTATTTCAGTATTTCTAGCAAAAAAATCTACCAAAAATCCATAAGTTAGATTTTTTTTTAAGGTTTTTTGGGGCCCAACAAAATTTTTCCAAGGAATGAAAATTCGTAAAATTTGAGTCGGAATTATTTGATGAATTTTCATGATTTTTTACTAAAACGTTTGTTATTTTCCTTCTAATGATGCCTCCATATACGACTGCCTCCAATGCCTTTGTTGTTGCTTTCAAGCTTGGCTGCTAGCTGCCACCATTATATAGCATGACCTTTTAGTCATCTCAACTCTAGCCTCCAACTCTGACTTCAGCTAACAAAGCTCCACAATGAATATTATTCAGAAAATCTCTTTTCCAACTGTAAGTTTTTATAATATTTGCTTGCATTTGCATCTTGTAATTTTATTAATAGTAAATAGTAAGTAGCAAGGAATCCTAACTGGATTCTTTCTATTTTAGGCTTCATTTGTGATATCTTTTTATTATTTTAGGGTTTAGGGTAATTTTTTAGTATAAAAATTTTTAGTTCAAGAAATTTTTGTACTTAAAAATTATTTTAAAAAGCAGTAAAAAAATTATCTCAAATGAAGACTAAGGTTTTGTTTGGGACGACTTTCTTACTGTTTCTTAAAACAGATTTTTTGTAAAAAAACATTTAAACTAAAAAATTTTACTTGAAAGTTGTTTTATAAAACAATTAGAAAGTTGTCCCAAATGAAACTCTAATTTGAGTGAAAATACATATTGTTTAATCTAGGGGTGTCAATTTTTGACACAACCCGAAA
>NW_021384130.1:0-210 GCF_001605985.2 Dendrobium catenatum | reverse complement strand
ATTAAAGGAATTCCCTCATATTCAATGGGTTGAAAAATTTTTCCATTCAAGCCGTTAGCCCAAACTCCCTTAGGAAGTCTTTTTGACAAATCCAAACGCACACAAACACGAGCAAAAGCACACATATTCAATAGCTTCGTTTGCTCATCCATCAACAAAGGATCTCCAATGCTTGCCGCCAACCTCGCAAGATTGGAAGCTCCCCAATAC
>NW_021384129.1:0-295 GCF_001605985.2 Dendrobium catenatum | reverse complement strand
AAGCTCAGGTATGTTGATCGGTACTGCTCGGTATTCAAAACAATTACTCGGTATAATCGTCATATACGTTGATACCAAGTTCTATCCGTAATGAAACAGAAAAAAAAAATTAAAAAATAATCAAACATTATAGATAAGGAATTACTTGTATTAAATCAGAAAATATTCCAAAGAGAAAACTATATTCGTATCTTCCATCTCCTCGAACCCTTCACGATTTTCTTTTACTGCGGTATATGAACCCTAAAGACTGTATAACATCTAAGGTTTAATACCCCAAAAGCTTATTATACTT
>NW_021384128.1:0-237 GCF_001605985.2 Dendrobium catenatum | reverse complement strand
GGAGATCACACGGTTGCTCTGAACTTGCTGCATCTTGATCCTCCTATGGCCCTAGAAGAATTTGTGAGAGAAACTCCAAGGGGAAGGCTCTTCTACATCAGTAACCTCGAGGTACTCTGCCTTCTCCAGGAGGGAGAAAAACGTGAAGGTTCTCTGCCGTCACCAGGGTTGCAAAAATAGAGTTTAGCACTCCTCCATGCTGGGTTGGTGAAAGGGAGTATTGTAAGGGCTTCTCCG
>NW_021384127.1:0-1208 GCF_001605985.2 Dendrobium catenatum | reverse complement strand
CCAAGTCGATCCAGCTCTTGGTGTCTTCATAAGAGTTATAGAGGATCACCGCAGCTTTCCAAAGAGCCCAAGAACACAAAAATCCGACGGTTGGATTGTAAGTTATTCGTATTTTTAGTTTAAATTTCAAATTGAAACTGTAGCAAATCTACAATGCATGGAGCCACCAAACTCCAAGAATTGTTAGATCATATTGCCCTCTAGCTACAGTTCAAATTTCATGCAATTTCGTTAAGTATTTTGAAAGTTATGAGCATTTGAAGTTTTCTAGCTCTGGTTCATCCAGAGCCGTCCGATCGCGCCTTAAGCGTGATCGGACGGCCCAGATCTGGCCATACCGCGTGAACACGGGTGCTGACGTGGTTAAGTGGCGGGCCAGCCCGCCCCGTGGCGCGTTCTCATTGGGCGCCGCCATTCTGCGGTCAATTTGACCAAGGAAAATAAAAAATAATTCAGAAAAATGCCCAAATCTTCCAAAATTCATAGAAAATCGACTATTTCACCAAATTTGAAGTTCTTGCACTCGTTGGAAAGGACATTTTACATAGTATTTAATAAAATTAAAATCAAGTTGATTTAATTTCTAAATTGTGAGATATTTGTATTTTTTTGAACTATATTTTTTGCAAATTTCTCACAATCCAGTGATCAATTGGAGCCCAAATTTTGGTGGATGATTATTGGGTATCTTTGGCATGTTTACTAATTTGTTTAGGGTCATATACCTAATGGATTTCTGTGATGTGAATTTACAAGGTAAAGGGTCCATTTTGGACCCTAAAGTTTGAAAATTCATAACTCTTTAGGTTCTTAATGTTTTGATGTGAATTTTCTGTGCTGTGAATGTGTTTGCATAAGGGATAGACACACCAAATTTCAAGCTCATTTGAACAGTAGATAAACCTAGGAAAAATAATTAAGGATAAGGTCTAGAAAACTTAGAAAAATCCTAGGATATTCTACACACATCCAATAGGGGTGAAACTTGAGAACAGTAAACATAGTGATATTGTACACCTTAGGTATAAATTTCATCCAATTTGGAGTTTATTAGGTCGGATAATTTAACAAGTCAATTTAACCCCTTAATTAAGCTTTAAAACTTCCAGAAATTCCAATAAATCAAGTTTAAATCCAAAAAATACAAACAAGACCTCTAGCTGACCAACTCTAAGTCCTTAATCAATGAAAATTAAAACCCCCTTTAT
>NW_021384126.1:0-3375 GCF_001605985.2 Dendrobium catenatum | reverse complement strand
ATTCAATTGTAAATTATAAGTTTTGAATTGAGAGGGAGTGATTATAATTGAGTGAAAAATCACAACACCCACACTTGGGGGAATAATTTTTGTAAACTGATCGCACGGGACGAACATAGTTTATACGGGACGATCATGTCAATTAACCCTCGAAAGAGCAATGGATCGAACAATCAGTGAGAAAATTTTTCCAAGTCCTAATCATCTTAGACGAATTTAATATTCATCCCGGGACGAACGCCTCTGGATTCTTACGTTGCACTGTTCTTCCAGACAAAATGCATGGTTCATCTCTGGATGAAACTCTTTATTTAAAATCATCCAGGATGAAACTAGTTCATCCCAGGATGAACCAAACCATCTTACTACAGTTGTTTATGTCCTATAAGGATTTAGGAACCGACCTATGGAATAACCGTTTCGTATCGGACGAACCTAGTTTGAACGGGACGATAATCGTATACGAACATAGTTCGTACCAATATACTTAAGGATAATTTCTGACACTTTAAATAAAATCGTCCGGGACAATCCACAATCATACGGAACAATCCACTGCGTACAGAATTGAAATTTTTTAGTTTTTGGGCAGTTTTTTCTTGTCTTTCCTATATATAGTCCAAATTAGACTACCACCAAATCTTTTTGGTCATTGATCTTCATGCATATTAAAAGAAGACTCAAGGAGAGAGTGAGAGAGATCATTCAAATAAAGATTTCTTCCACTAGAGTGTGAAGGCTTTGCTTGGTGTTCAAAGGTAAGATTTCATACTTGTCATTTGAGATTACTTCACTCTTTTCTTTCTTTCTTTTAGATTTTTTGTGAAGAGATCTGTCAAGGAGATCGGGTTTCCTGCCCACACTAGGAGAGTGTGAAAGGATGAAGGGTTCTCTGCCCACACTAGGAGAGTGTGAAAGGATGGACAGTTCTCTGCGAACTCTGGGGATAGTGTAAAAGGACAACAGTTCTTTGCCACACCGGGTAAGGGTGGAAAGAGTTTTTGTAAATGCTTCTTCGCCTTGCTGTGAGTGCAAAAGGAGAGATGCTATTGGTATTAGTGCAATACTCAGAGGGTGCCTCTAAGGAGTGGATGTAGGTCTAGTTTAGACCGAACCACTATAAATCTTGTGTCATTTATTTTTTACTGTTTTTATTTTCTGCATTTTTCTGTTTAAAAAAAATGGTTGTGGTTGAAATACTTTTTTTATAAATATTCACTAAAGTTAATTTTGGTTCAACTCATTTAAAAGATGGATAATTTTAATTATACCAATTCACCCCCCTCTTGGTAGTTGTAGGACATTAACTTATGTTTAACAACATATTCACTAGCCTCAACAAGTGGTATCAGAGCCTTGTTTCAAAATCAAAAGTTTAAACTACCTTTTAATTAATGTAGATGGCTACCTTTGGAAACTGAAACACACCTGAGGGTTACTCTATTACTAGACCTCCACTATTTGACAATATACCTTCTGATTTTTTGAAAAACGCGCATGTCTACTTTCTTACAATCACTTGATTATCATATATGGATCTTAGTCCAGTAAGGTTATACAAAACCAACTAGATTAGTTGACGGAGTTAGGGTTGAAACACCTTTTGCAGACTGGACAGTAGAAGAACGTGACTTAACACAACTAAATGCTAAATGTTTAAATAGTTTCTTTTGAGCTTTAAAACCTGAAGACTACATGAAGGTTTCCACTTGCAAAAGTGGAAAGGATATATGGGATAGACTGTGTATAACATATGAGGGGACTAATGAGGTTAAACAATCTAGACTTAATATCTTGTTGCATGATTATGAACTATTTCGTATGAAACCTAACAAATTCATTTCTGAACCTGTGCACAAGATTCACTCAAATAGTCACCTCTTAGCATGCACTTGGTAGGGAACTAACGAATTCTGAAATGGTTAATAAGACTCTTTGTTGTTTACCTAAATCATATGATGCTAAAATTACTACAATTATAGAGTCTAAAGATTTAAACATTTATTCTATTGACAATCTTCTTGGTTCACTTATTTCTTACGAGCAAGGAGTTAGCCACAGAAAGATTGATGCAGGTGAACCATGAAAGGAAAAGAACATAGCACTAAAAGTGGAAGAGTCTGAGAGTAAACACTCACAACCTGAGGATGAAGATGACATTGCATTAATGAGTAGACAATTCAGAAGCTTTCTGAAAAGGAAGCAGAAGAGATGCCAATAATGGAATAAAAGTAAATTTAATAGAAATGGTAAGGTTTCTAATGAAGTAATTTGCTATGAATGCAGGAAACCTGGTCATATTAAAACTGATTGCCCGAAACTCAAAGCTACTCCTAGCAAGAAGAAGGTATGGTAGAAACCAATTATAAAGAAGGGCAACAAGAAGTTTCAAAGAGCTTTCTGGGCGGACTCAGCTTCCGATTCATCAGAGACTAAAAAAGAAGAAGAAGTTATCAATCTTTGCTTGATGGCAGATAGTCTTGTTCAGTCAGATCAAGAAGAGGTAAGTGACTTAACTTATGATTAATTATTTGAAGTTTCTAAACACATGCATGATCCATATAAGAAAATGAAGAAAATGCATGCTAGTTTAAGTTTAAAATTTGAAGAATTTCAAAAGGAACAAGAAATCCTTAGGAAAGATCATGCCTTAATAGATGACAACCACATGAAACTACTCGATGAATTTGATGACTTGAATACCATCATGAGAATTTAAAATCATCCTATGCTGATCTTGGAAAACAATTTAAAAAATTTAAAGATGAATCAGAGAGCAAAACATATCGAATCAATTATACAAATCGAATCATGGAAGATATGAATTCATTTTATAAGTTGAAAATAAAAGCTCTCGAGGATAATAGGATACCTGCCAGACTTAAAGATTTTACTAATCCTATTTTCTATCCTTAATTCATGCAATCCTTAAAAAGACAAATAAGTGGTAAAAGCAAATAGGAATCCTTCTGCTAATATTAAATGTAATAATTATGGATTGCTTGGACATATAGCTCACACCTGTAGCTTGAAGATGAAAACTAATTTTGTGTGGAGACCAAAGATGCATAAACCTATACATATCATACATGCATCTGATTATAAATTGCCAAAAGGAGAAACCAAACTTGTTTGGGTTCCGAGGTCTAATATTTGATATTTTTACAGGGTCACTCTCCCACAAAACCTCGTGAGAGCATATGGTATCTAGACAGCGGATGTTCAAAGCATATGACTGCAGATACTGCTCAATTCATTACGTTGGAAGCCAAGAGTGGAGGCAAGGTTACACTTGGAGATAATACCATAAAGAAGGTGGTTGGATCAGGTATGATTGAAAATCTTAAAAACTTTTTTATAGACAATATGTTATTG
>NW_021384125.1:0-254 GCF_001605985.2 Dendrobium catenatum | reverse complement strand
GGATTCAAGATGTGGTGATGCACACTATAGTTAAAGATATGTAAATGTGTCAGGTTCAAGAGGGTTATGCCAAGAATATGGAGCAATCCTTAAGGCGAAAAGTGGATGATAATGAAGAGAATTTGCAGAATGAGAAGGAGCCGCTCAAAAATGTGAAAGGGCCTACCTATGAACAAGAAGGGTCTTTTGGAGATTACTTTCATAGAACTCAACAAAATCTTATCATGCTAATTAACATCGTGATTCTTCACATG
>NW_021384124.1:0-288 GCF_001605985.2 Dendrobium catenatum | reverse complement strand
ATAGCTGAAGGGTTCTCTGCCCACACTAGGAGAGTGTTAAAGGACGACGATTCTCTACCTACACTGGGGATTATGTAAAAGGACAACGGTTCTCTGCCGCACCGGGGAGTGGTGAAAGAGTGTGTTGTAAAGGCTTCTTCGCCTTGCTGTGGGTGCAAAAGGAGAGTCACTGTTGGTATTTGTGCAATACTCAGAGGTTGCCTCTGGTGAGTGGATGTAGGTCTGGTTTTAGACCGAACCACTATAAATCTAGTGTCATTTATTTTACTGTTTTTACGTTTCCGCATT
>NW_021384123.1:0-1655 GCF_001605985.2 Dendrobium catenatum | reverse complement strand
TAAACATGATTTACACCATAAAAGTGACTGGAACAGCTCAATCAAATTGCAAATAGTAAAGCAAACACAAGCTTAATAACAACTTGATCTATTCATGCAGCATTTAGCTGCCCACGCAGAGCCAAAGGAGCATCACCATTAATAAGTTTTTTTTAATATATAAAAACAGTGAAAGTTAAAATTCCATGAAAACCAGCACAAGATTAGCTTTCAGAAAGGAATTCGTGCTTGTATTGAATAAATATGACCATAGATCAGCAATCACCAGGAATAATTTATGATTAAGTTGACGGTAGAAGTTGGATTAATAAAGATCAACGTGGTGCATATAGTTCATAGGCCGCTCCAGATTAATCACCAAATAGTGTTGAAAGAAGAAGGTCCTGCACAAAATTTGCCCTGACTGTAGCTTGCCACCGTTTCTGTTCCCTCTCCTCTTTGCTAAGTGAAAGGTCAATACTGCCAAAGACAAGAACTGGAAATTTAAATTTTGATCTTAAGATATTTTAAGAAGCGCATGCTGCATGTTCTTGAACATCACTGGGAAAATATGACATTCCAAATAACAGTACATTACGGTTCCTATATATCGTCTATGATTGGCATCTTTGGAAAGCGAAGTTATGACTTTGAGATATGCATAAGTGATCAATATATGAAACATTTATCATTAAGGTTTCGTTTGGGATAACTTTCTTACTACTTCTTAAAATAATTTTTTAATATAAAAAATTAATTTTTTTTATTAGAAAGCTATTTTTTAAAGCAGCAAGAAAGTCATACCAAACAAAGCCTAAGTTGTCTGTGCAAGCGCTTAACTGAAAAAGCATGTAGCATGATTCGAAAAAACATTTAGATATTTTGACGTCATGATAGTTCTGCTCAAAACATATACTATTTTATGACTCAGAAGACAACAATATCGATGTAACAGTTCCTATTTATAGTCTATGATTGGCATCTTTGGAAATCGAAGTTATGAACTTGAGTTACGCACAAGTGATCAATATAGGAAACATTTACTAGTAAGGCTTCATTCGGATAGCTTTCTTACTGCTTCTTAAAATAACTTTTTAGTATAAAAAATTAAATTTTTGTATTACAAAAGCTGCTTTTTAAAGCAGTAAGAAAGTCGTCCCAAACGAAGCCTAAGTTGTCTGTGCAAGCGCTTAACTGAAAAAGCATGTAGCATGATTCGAAAAAACATTTTGATATTTTGACGTCATGATAGTTCTGCTCAAAACATATACTATTTTATGACTCAGAAGACAACAATATCGATGTAAGTTTACAAGGTCAAGACTTGAAGGAATTAAAAAAAAAAATAAAAAATACAGAGCTTCTATTAAAAGAAACAAGAAAGCATCAAGTATTAGAAAAAGTCTTAATCAATTATGGATTTTGACTAAGAAAAGCAGCATCCTCCCCCCATCCGGAAAATTATTGAGTTCGGACACCGGATGTCATCCAGAGCCCAATAAAAATGCGCCACATCACCCCCTACTTGGTACTCGGTACCGAACCCAGTATTTCACAGTACCGAGCTCAGTATTACTCGGTACTGGATAATGTGACTGCACCTGATTGGTCTCCAAACGATAAGTTGTGTCTGGTGTCCGAACCCATTAAATTCCACCCACAAGCTTGCACTTCCC
>NW_021384122.1:0-223 GCF_001605985.2 Dendrobium catenatum | reverse complement strand
GTTTGATGATGGTAACGACCTAACGGCCGGGGGCCTAACGGGAGTGAAGACCGATAGTTACGTCGACAATACATGGTAGGACCGATTGACAAGAGGCAAACATTAATGATGGCGGGCAATAACAATATAGTTATCATAGGATGAAAAAGAAATTTGATCACAAATGTGTGAGTTTGCAATACATAAAAAATAAAATAAGAAAGTGAAAAATGAATTCACTAAA
>NW_021384121.1:0-333 GCF_001605985.2 Dendrobium catenatum | reverse complement strand
TTGAAAGCCAACCTGAAGAAGTGCAGTTTTGCTCAGGTAAGTGTGGAATACTTGTGACATGTGGTATCACAAGGAGTAGCAGCGGATCAAACTAAAATTGAAGCAATGCAGAAATGACCGCTACCTAGGAACCTCAGGGAATTGAGGGGTTTTCTAGGATTGACTGGATACTACAGGAAGTTCGTTAAGGGATACAGTACCATTGCCTGGCCCTTGACTGAGCAGCTGAAGAAGGATAATTTTTGCTGGGGAGAGGCGGCCACTTAGGCATTCGAGAGGTTGAAAGAGGCCATGATGACTGTCCCTGTTCTAGCTCTTCCAAACTTTGAACAG
>NW_021384120.1:0-252 GCF_001605985.2 Dendrobium catenatum | reverse complement strand
GGAGAGCGAGCGATGAAGAGTGCATGCAATCAAGAGTAAGAAGAGGGCTAGCAGGCACTGGAGCAGCAAAAGTGTCGGGACAAACAAGTGATCAGCAACTGATCTGGTGCATGCTGAGAATTTATATATTCCTTCTCAAATTTAGCAAAAGGAAACTTTATAGATAGTAATTAAATTCCAATAAGATTTTGATTAGAGTTTTGTGTGAGGAAAAAAAAGTAAAAATTAGTGAAGGATGAAGTTCCTTGAGTA
>NW_021384119.1:0-266 GCF_001605985.2 Dendrobium catenatum | reverse complement strand
CGAGATTCGTGCCCGATCAAGATGATTTTGCGATGCGTATCAAGATGCTCTACAGGTTTCCGAAGGATTTATAGTAGAAATTTTACCGAAAATCTACGATATGGGCAAACGGATTTAAAAATTAGGGCCGGAATTTTCAACAAAATTACCGGCAACGATTCGGTGCAAAGTCTGTCACATTTGATGAAATCATCTTTTGGCCTGGATTCATGGAAAAATTTTACGGCAGAGAAAAAACGATGGAAAAAAATTTCCTATGAAAGATT
>NW_021384118.1:0-218 GCF_001605985.2 Dendrobium catenatum | reverse complement strand
AAAATCATGGTGTTTCTATTTCTCTCATGTTTGTGTGCTGGATATCCGTACAACCCTGAGACGAAAATTAATTTTCTACCTCTATCGTTGCGTATATTCTTGTCCGCAACAAGAACTTTGACAAAAAAAAAAGAAAAAAAAATGTCACTAAGAAGCAATAAGAAAGTCGTCCCAAACGAAGCTTAATGTTTTCTTTGGGATAACTTTCTTATTATTTT
>NW_021384117.1:0-299 GCF_001605985.2 Dendrobium catenatum | reverse complement strand
GTTACAACACAACCCGATCTTAACAGGTCCTATCATATTAGGCTGCATCAGGTAAATCTCAAGATCTAGCTTTGGAATATTTCAGAATCTCTTATAATATTCATTTTAAATAAATAAATATATTACATAGCTACAAAAATATTCAAGCACTGAAAATAAACTCATCCATAATATTTCTTTCATTTGATTATAATGAATTTATATTACAGTACATGGATACAAAAAGAAACTACAAAACTAAATAATTAACCAGTCATGAATGTATAAAAATAAATAAAAGAAATACCTATCAACTCTAA
>NW_021384116.1:0-200 GCF_001605985.2 Dendrobium catenatum | reverse complement strand
TCTCTCTCTTTCTCTCTCCCTCTCTCTCTCTCTACTTTCTCTCTCTCTCTCTCGCTCTCTCTCTCTCTCTCTCTCTCCCTCTCCCTCTCTCTCCTCTCTCTCGCTCTAGGAAAGGCGATTTCGAAGGGAAAAATTCGTGCGACGCTGATCGGAAGGGTATCTCTCTTGGATCGGAGATCTCGTCGCCGTAGTTGGAAGGA
>NW_021384115.1:0-215 GCF_001605985.2 Dendrobium catenatum | reverse complement strand
TTTTAACCCTGGTCTAAACGGGTCAACTCAAACCCAACCCGATTTTACGAATGGGTCGGGATTTTTAACCCAGACCCGACCCGTGCGGTTTGCCGGGTTGACCAGACCCGACTCGCAACGCGTTTGTAAAATGCCAATCCGAAGCCGCTGACAAGGTGCGACTTGCGTGACCAGTGGTCCAGCGGCTGGGCAAGAGTGCGGGCAATGGGACGAGG
>NW_021384114.1:0-509 GCF_001605985.2 Dendrobium catenatum | reverse complement strand
TTTGGTTCGATCAATTCATCAATGGTCAGCAAGTATACTATGATGATTGATGATCTTGCATGTCTTTCGAGTGAATCGGTGGGTTTCCCCAGCGAATAAACATGGGTTACAGGAGCACTTCTTCTTAAATATAGGGTCAAAAGTGCTCGCACGTGCGATTTTGGGGAGGTGGGCATCAGTTGAACCATTCCATCCCAATAGCGTATATTTGGAGCTCAATATGAAATTCGTCTTTCTTGCAAGACCCGTTCGGATAAGGGCAAACTCCAGAGATTGCTTCGAAGTCAGATCCTTGCCTTTACCCTTTCCTCAACCAGAAAAAATATTATAAAATTACTATCTTTAAATCAAAAAAATTTAATAACGCACAGTGTCTGACTATTCCCTGTTGTTGTGGTTTTCTCATTCTTGTACTACACTAACCTCTTGATATGCCCGAGAAAAAAGAAATGTGGGAAATCAACTATTTCCTCGGCTGTCTAAGAACCCTATCTAGGGCACCTCCGCAA
>NW_021384113.1:0-2289 GCF_001605985.2 Dendrobium catenatum | reverse complement strand
TCGATCCCTTAAAAAATTAACTCATCTTTATTTTCCTATGATTTGATATTGGCATAAGGTTGATTCAACAAACTTTCAACCTTAAAATTTATCTTTGACATGGAGAATCTTTAAACTTTCTAGCACATTTATATGGTCCGATCTTTGATACTTTGATACTATATATTTTAATATGCCTTTACATTTATTGTGAATCCTGATATTTTGTGTTGGTGATGTAAAAAAATGTCATTCATATTGCCCTGGGCAATCACTGAGGCCCGTTTTTGCCATTTTGCTAGTACAAACATTAAAAGAGGCATGATATCATTATACAACTAGTTATCTAATAGAGATTAAGTTTCTCCTCAAGCTAGGGATGCATTTGCCTTCATTCATCTTTCAATTATTTTTATTTATTATCTTGATTATCACTTCTCCAATACCCATAAAATTTGAGGGTTTATCATCAGCTCCAACTTTCTCTCATTGTATGTTATCCTTGCTATGAACAAGATCATTAACATCACTTAGCTTCATGGTGAATGATCCATATGAGCTTTTTATGATTATTAAAATACTTTGAGAACTCCTAAGTAATGTTGAGAGCAAGCATGCATAAGGTATAAATGATATCATTAAATTTGAAATTTATGGAGCTCAATTGGCTCATGATTGAACTAAACAGTTTATGTAATATGTAATTGAAGCTCCTTATGACATCCTTAAATTAAAAAAAGTTTTACATTTTATATATCTTATTGGACTTTTAATATATATCAAAGAATGCCTTTATAATGTATGTTATAGTGGTGTTAGGGGATGTTAAAATGAGTGTTCATACGAAGTCGTTAATTATAAAGGTCTTAAGGCTATCACGAAGTGCCTTCTATGATTATATAAACTATGAAAAAAAATGAAGCTTCTAAATGAATTTATCATTTGGGCATGGATGACATCTAGTCTTTAACGATGTTGGTAATCTATTAGCATAAGAAAATTCAACGGTTGAGTCAAAATTGATCTCGATAAAATATTTATCATAATAAAAAAATGAATTAGGATACTCATTATTACTTAAAAAGTCAAATGATTTCCTTTGTTACTAATATATCATTGCCATCGGTGATCTCAAGTACCAAGTCTCACATGTTAAATTTCTTGTGAACGTCTAAATTTCCTTCTCCCATTGTTTCTTGAATCATCTAATAAGTATCTCTCTCAAAAGAGATGTCATGAGTTGCAAGAAGCTTGAAATTTGACGAATTAACAAAAAAAAAAAATGAAGTGGCAACTTTTAATGGAGTTCACTTTGTAAAGGCACGGTCATGAGATATTGTAAGTCGTAAACCCAGATAGCATTTGATGAAATAGAATTAATTGTCACTCGTGAGCCAGCTTCTCTTTAGTGGTGATCTTATCTTGAGCCTTAAGAGCACGCTTATGATAAATCTTATAAAAATTTGTCTGATACAGTAGAAAAGATATTATTTGGTTATCATTCATTGACACGTTTCTTAACATTTGCCCTTACAATCAAAGATTCTTGATCAACTTGCTCAGGAGTAGGATTCATTAAAACCATAAGATTAATTAGAACCTTGAAGTCTTCTATTTCCTTACCTTGCTAGCTAGGTTCTAATGTAATCCTATTGAGAGGTGATTTGTAATCAAGCATCATTTCTATGTACTCCATCTTTTGTTAAGCCTTCACCTTCTTATGATTCTTTAATGAAAGAAAAGAGATATTGATCTTGAGTGTTTCCAACTTTGAAGTTGGCAGAATGCTTACTCTTAACAATAGAAGGGAACATTTAAAGAGCAGTGCTAAAGAAGAATATGAATAGATATGTAAGGAAATACTTAGAAGGCTTGCATCAAGTTCATATTTTTAGACTTTATTTTGATTGTGATGTGTGCCAAAGATCAAATCAATATAATCAATCATAATTGATGTAATCTTCAAGAACAAATTCAATATTTTATTCTCTTATTCACTTATGAACATATTCAAAGAGACAAAATTTATGAATCTGAATTGATTTTATGGAGTCTTATTGATTAACATGAACAGAATTCAAGGCTAGTTGTCCAATGAAGAATGATCAATTCATGAAAGTCACTAAAGAACATTGCAACATTGCCACCGAGTTCAGGTCATCCAAAATTATATAACTAACATATACTCGACCCAGAGAATAATCAAAGCTGTCAAATTATATTTGCCCAACTCGCCAAATAAACTTGTGCTAAGCTTCAAAGCTTCTTGCTAGCCTTAGATAGAGTTGATAACAAAACTCACAAACACAG
>NW_021384112.1:0-302 GCF_001605985.2 Dendrobium catenatum | reverse complement strand
AGAAGCTTAAGTAAAATCTTTGCTTCAAAGATTTATCCAGAAAGGAAGAGTTCTTTGAAAAGGGTAAGTAACCAAAAGCATACTCTCCTCACAAGAACCTTGAGTGGTGTTGCGTCCTGGAGTATTCGCGGCGGTAGAGAAATATAGTTTAACGTCTTAGCATTGTACGAAGATCCAACACACAATCAGATAAGTGAGAGGTTGTAGCATTCATAAGAGACACCAGAATTTTTTACGTGAAAAACCCCTGAAAAGGGGGAAAAATCACGGGGCCTAGCCCAGTTTGAATGAATCCACTAGTA
>NW_021384111.1:0-259 GCF_001605985.2 Dendrobium catenatum | reverse complement strand
CAAGATTTCATCTCCATCGTTAGTATGAGAATCATCATGTTATTCATGTGTACATTCTTTCTCATAATTATTCAATTACTTTCCTTAGAATCGTCAAGTACATGATTTTGAAGAATCACTTTGAACTCGTTTTCATTCTCATCGCAACAGGCTTGATCGAATAATTTGATTTTAAACATATTGCAATATGATGTCATTTTATCCATTAATTATTTAAGAGCTTTTAAACCAATGTTAATTTAAAATTTTGAATATTTGA
>NW_021384110.1:0-304 GCF_001605985.2 Dendrobium catenatum | reverse complement strand
TAAAGTTGAATTAAAATCCTAACATTACTTTAAAATATAGGAAAATTCTAGAGAATGTTATAAAAACTTTTGCATGCCTTGTATTTCATCAACTCCCATGGGACAAATAGAACTATTCTTCTAAAGAATCATATAAAAGCCTTTTCTTGGTTTTCATGATGCAGAGAATATCATGCATGTGTGCAGGGGGGAGAGAAGCGCAGAGAGAGAGAGAGGAGCAAAGAGAAAAGGAATCTTGATTCAAAATGCATGTATAATTGGATTAACTAGAAGAAGCAATAAAAACCCCTATTTATAGAAATTA
>NW_021384109.1:0-207 GCF_001605985.2 Dendrobium catenatum | reverse complement strand
AGTCCAGACAAGAAGAACCATCCGGATTGTTGCATATTTATTGATTATTTGTAAATACTCATAAAATATTTAATAAATATATAGTAAATCAGTAAATACTCAGCTAATACTCATAAAATATTTAACAAATATTCATAAAATACTCAATAATATTTATTATTAATTATTTATTAAATATTTTCTTAATATTTATAAATAAATATTCAA
>NW_021384108.1:0-305 GCF_001605985.2 Dendrobium catenatum | reverse complement strand
GAAAATAATGAATGCTTAATTTTGAGAAATTCAGAGATACCCAATACTATTCTATGTTAAATTTACATTTTGAAATTAAATTATGTTAAAATTGATCCATTTATTTTCGTAAATTAGGGCATCTATTCCAGCAACACAAGATCAAAGATCTAACTTATTTTATCGATTAAAGTTAGGGCTTCTATTCCAGCAACATAAGATTAAAATTGAATTGTCCGATCGTTTATCCATGAAAGTTTTCCAAGACAATTGATTTTATGAGCTTCTTTTCTTCCACATCTAACTTATTTTAAAGGATTGGAGCA
>NW_021384107.1:0-448 GCF_001605985.2 Dendrobium catenatum | reverse complement strand
TAGAAGTTGTGTGAGGAATAAAAGAAAAAAAGGGGGTTTGGTAGAGAGAAGAGGGGGCGGGTGAGAGAGGGAGACGGGTGTAGGAGGCGGCAATACAAAGAAGAGAAAAGGGAAGAATTACTTTATTTCCAAAAGTGAAATTACCACTTAGGCAACAAATTAATCCAATCCAGGTGAGGGGGAATTTCGGTCCAGAGGAATTAAGGGGATTTCAAATTATTTCCTAAGTACGGTGTGAGAGTTAGGAAATAAATTGAGAGGGAATTAGTGGGTGGGGCTATGGGGCCGGCGGCATGCATGGATGAGGGAGTTAATTAAATGAGGAATTAGAGATTCCTAATTTAGGTCTTTGATTTAGGAAGGAATTAACATAAATCCTCTTGAATTTTAAATTCAAAATAGATTTAAATCAAATCAACAACAACATCAAGCCTTTATCCCACTACGT
>NW_021384106.1:0-852 GCF_001605985.2 Dendrobium catenatum | reverse complement strand
GACCCAAGTCTAATGTTATTAATACACTTAAATATTGAAAGAATAATGTGTAATTAAAGGAAACAATAAGGGATATTTGATAGACTAATTTGGATTTTTCACAATATTTACCAAAATAACACTCTAATAAAATATATAAATAGACATATATTCTTCACATGATGATAACTTTAAAGTTGAATATGGAGAAAGTTTGTGATAAGAATAAATCTAAAGCTCGACAAGATGTTTGACATCAATGATCTCTACCAGCATGTTTTTTACTGTTATTATTGGATTACCGACCGACACCTTTCATAATCCATTCATCATTGTCCATTCACTGTTTACTAGTTAAAATCATTTAACCATCATTGTCTAGCCATTATCCAATTATCATTGTCTGGCCATTGGATTGCAACTTCAAACCTTCATTCCCTCCATTATTTCTCCTACAAGCTTTAATATAATTTTGGAGATCAAGTGTTCTTCTCTTTTATATATGTGAATAAATTCTCGGTGCAAGATTAAGATGTAAAATTACATCTTTATCATTGTAAATTTTCTTGCATATAGCACAATTTTCTAGCATATAGCGTAATCAATTATTTAACAATTAAAATTATTTTTAAAAATTAGAAGGCTAAGACCTTAAATTAGTAGAACAACATGTCACTTAATAGTATAAATATTAATGGTCTAATGCTCAAATCCATATTTTTCTAAATTTAATAATGAATTAAAAAAAATGCTCAAATCCATTAAAAAATAGCAAAAAAAATTTCTAGAGTTTTGTTACAACTTATATCTTTTTAAAAAAGTAATACTTTAATATACATATATAACTAAGATGCTTGATATCAATGACAAGTA
>NW_021384105.1:0-249 GCF_001605985.2 Dendrobium catenatum | reverse complement strand
TCTATTTGTTCTTTTTTATTCAAACCATCAATAAAACTCCTATAAATTAAATTTTTTAGTAAACATTAAATTTATGAGTAACAAATTTATAAGTAAGATTATTTATACTTACTCGAGATATGACTCAACTTCATTATATTTAAGTAAGATATACAATGTGGCAACTCGCATTTCCTTATCAGTCAAATAGCACATAGTGCTAGCGCCTGCGAGTTCACCACTTCCGTTGCATATAGATAAATTTGAGAA
>NW_021384104.1:0-244 GCF_001605985.2 Dendrobium catenatum | reverse complement strand
AAGTTAAATTAGCCAAATGAAGGCCTTAATCACTTCAAATAGAGGTGATTAATTTTGGGCATGTCCCAAAATCAATCTTCCAAATTTTCAAGCTCTCCTTAATTAATTTAATTGAATATTTACCAAAATGCCCTTAGGCATAATTCTAAAATAACTTTAAATTTATAATGGATATGAGCTTGAAATCATAGGACTTTTGTAGGTCTTCTCAAGACTTTTACAATTAGCCTAAGCACACCATATA
>NW_021384103.1:0-519 GCF_001605985.2 Dendrobium catenatum | reverse complement strand
CGGGAGAGCCAGCCGATCGGGGAGAGGTTTCTGCCTCTTTTTCTTTTCATTTTAACGATACAGGGTCGTGCGAGGTCGTGGAGGAATGACGGGATCGCTAGATTTACGGGATTTCAGCGGCGACGACGTGCGGGCAAGTACGATTCTTTTATTTGATTTTTTTTTTATACAATTACGGGTCAACAGATATCTTATATTTGTTTTATACGCATATAAACAACTTTAGCATACATTATAAATCCTATATTTATTTTACATTATATTATTTTTTTATTAAAGCAAAACAAATGACCCTTCAGAGTAAAACCTCTCAGTTGTCCGTGCTATTGAAGATCCAAGGGACTGATAGGAAATACTTGAGTTCGCAGGTAACCTTAAGGGGAATACTTGAGTTCACAAGCAAACCTATCTCTAATTGGTGAAAACAGCGAGAGTAATGCAAAATCTGGGCGAAAACAGCCCCAAAACGTAGATTACAAGAAGAGAAACAAAGCCAAAACAAATACGAAGCAAGATACA
>NW_021384102.1:0-1284 GCF_001605985.2 Dendrobium catenatum | reverse complement strand
TCCTGGATGATGTGGCGATCGGCCAGGACGATCAGACTAATGTTATAAGGAAATCAGCTCGATTCGAGGAGAGAGAAAATCATTTATCAAAATATCTGATTTTGAAGAGAGAGAAAGAGAAACGAAAGAAAGAGAAATCCTGGATTTCGGAGGCCGCGGAGCGCTTTTCGATCGTCGCCGTTGTTGAGAAGATTGAAGATCTCGCGGTAAGGACTCCGAATCCTATTTCTGTTTTCAAAGATATTGTGTTTTGATCGTGTTGTGTACGGATTTGTGTTTTTGTTATCGAAAAATTGACCTGATTTGGTATTGACACAATTTTCACCGCACAACTTTTAGAATGTTATAGATATGAATATTAAACACGATTTGAGTATATTTTGCTATGATTTTACCGGTCAGAATTGATTCTACGCGATTTTTATTGAATAGTAAAATATCTGGATGTTATTTGATATGGATTCTATAGAACAATAGTCTTATATTGTTGTCGTGAACATTCTATTGTAATTTGGTGAATTATGATTTTGCAGGATTTTTGTATAAATTTGATAGACTGTCGTTACTCTGCCCGATTTTCGTATGATTTCTGATTTGTCTGAGATTTATAGATTGAATAGATTTGAATGTGAATATTGATATGATTGCTTTAATATTGATTATTAATTGATTATTGATACTGGAACACAAGTGGAACCTGATTGAACGTTGGTTGAAAATTGAATTGACCTGTACAGGATGGTGGGCCGACGGGCTTTCCTTTAAATATTGATTATGGATATATGGATGGGAGTCATAAGGAGTTCTTATAGATATACCGACGGGCGGCCGACGGGCAATAGAGTGACGACTCTTCTTATTGAAACCAACGTATGAATATCTACAACAGCAATATGGATTCTACAACAGCAACATAGCCATTTGATTGTACTTGTTCAGTATTATTATATTGAAATGCATGTTTACTGTATTGACTTACGAATTTACTGTTTTATCGATTTCTGCCTTATTGATTTGATCGGATTTACTTTATCGTACGATTTCATTGATTTGATTTGATTGATTGATTCGATATCGACTGATTTGACGGATTGATTGATTTTCTTCTGGGTACGGATTTCTTCGAGATTGACGTGTATTGATTGAGTTGGTTTATTGATTTGCCGCTGCTGCATTGATAGACTTGATTTCATTGACTATGGATTTCCGTATTACATAGACTCATTGACCATTGACTGATACGGATTTGATTGATTGACATGCATATTGATAGCGTCGCCGTGC
>NW_021384101.1:0-277 GCF_001605985.2 Dendrobium catenatum | reverse complement strand
ATTAAAATTGTTAAAAGGAAAAGAAAGAAGATGAATACGTAGAGGATATACCCAAGATTTAGAAGATTGCGGCCGTGCAACTGCTGTAGGAGCGACGGAGGGGGCTTTGTGTGGAGAGGAGGCTGATTTCGTGTAACTTGAAGAGGAGAGGAGAGTGGGTGTTGGGGTTCCTTGCGAATGGGAAAGAGGAGTTCTGAAATTTTTTTTTTTAGAGAGGGAGATGATAGTAGGTCGGTTGAGAGAGAGGAGAGTGGGTGGTTATGGGTTGAGGGAGAGG
>NW_021384100.1:0-874 GCF_001605985.2 Dendrobium catenatum | reverse complement strand
AAGAATTATCATCGGTATGCTCAAATGATGCCCGATCGCGAAACGGACTGCGTCGTTGCGTTCGGAACATCAATAATACCCTTATTATCGGGGTGCTCAAATGATGTCCGATCGTGAAACAGACTTCACGGTTGTGCTCGGAACAACGTCAATACCCTAAATACACTGTTAATTTGTTTAATTCTTATATTCGACAAATTCGACACGTTTAACGGAGCGAAATACACGCAAAACAAGGAAGCACGCAAATCGATGCATTTTGTGTCAACTAATGCAGCTTTGTCATTCTTTAAATACAGAAACGACTGGAACACTAATATAGCACTAAACAAACAAAAATTATATAGGATCAGATGCCAAATAGGGAAAACGACTCAAATCTAATTAATGCATTAAATGACATACCTCGTTATGTCGAAATCCGAGTCTTCTCGACACAGCTGGCCGTGTCCTGTCTTTAAATGAAAGCCTAGT
Source organism: Dendrobium catenatum (assembly GCF_001605985.2). NCBI lineage: Eukaryota > Viridiplantae > Streptophyta > Magnoliopsida > Asparagales > Orchidaceae > Dendrobium > Dendrobium catenatum. The sequence continues at coordinate 400 of NW_021384100.1, read as the reverse complement.
AAGGCCCCGAGCTGCTCCGCTTTTCCCCAGCACCAAACCTCTCCCGTTAACTTCTGATTTCTCCAACCTCCCCACACAGTAGCTACACCTCCATCTTCTCTTGGCTGAACTAAGGCCGCAGCTCTTTTCCCACACTATTTCCTTTCCCAAGACTTGCTCCTTCAGGCCAACCGAACCTGCAGTCAAAATCCAACCCCTTCTCAAGCTTGCCTGGCCTCAAATCTCAACCAAACAAAACTACTGCTTGAGCTTTTTCAAGAGTTCCGTCAGCTCTCTCCTCGTCCATGGTGAAGTTCAAAGCCAGCAATACAATCCTCTAGTCCAAACTGTATCCAAGTTCTCTGGCCAGAAACTTGATAACCAAAAGCACTCACTGCTGATCGACAAGAACCCACGTTCT
>NW_021384099.1:0-248 GCF_001605985.2 Dendrobium catenatum | reverse complement strand
TTGTAATATATCAATGCACAAAAAATAAAATAAAAATATTAAAAATGATTATACTATATAGATAAAATTTCTATCTAAATTAACCCTAGCAAAAAGAGCTGGGTGTCTCACAAGGTATAACTAACTATTTAGGAAAAAATTATTCAGTCCGAACATTGGATGCCGTCCGGAGTCGAATTAGAGCGCGTCACATCACTCTTTTTCTATGTACCGCGGCTGTGTAATGATGTCTACCGGGTGTTATGACG
>NW_021384098.1:0-461 GCF_001605985.2 Dendrobium catenatum | reverse complement strand
AGGACTTGGATGTGTATTGATGCAGTATGGGAGAGTGATGGCATATGCTTCAAGGCAACTGAAAATTCATGAAAAGAACTATCCTACTCATAATTTAGAATTGGCAGCTGTGATTTTTGCACTTAAAATATGGAGACATTACCTGTATGGGGTCAGATGTGAAGTGTTTACAGATCATAAAAGCCTCAAGTACATTTTCAATCAAAAAGAGCTTAATTTGAGACAGAGAAGGTGGTTAGAGCTCATTAAAGATTATGACTTGGACATACAACACCATCCTGGAAAGGCAAATGTAGTTGCAATGCACTTAGCAGAAAAACACTTGGAAATGCAAATTGGCTAATCACCCATCAGGAGCAGATCATCAGAGATATGGAAAAGTTAGAGATTTCAGTAGTCAATCAAAAGGAGACAAAAGATATAATGTTGAATCAACTGATGATCCAATCTACCTTGAAAGA
>NW_021384097.1:0-230 GCF_001605985.2 Dendrobium catenatum | reverse complement strand
AGAGGGGTCGGCGGCAAGGGGTTGGGGCGGGTTGGAGTGTGGTTGGAAGAATGGAGTTGAGTGGTGGAGCTAGTGGACGGTGGGCTTGGGGAAGGGGAATTATGTGGCGAGCTTGGTGGTGGGATTATGGAGGCTAGCGGGTGGGAGTGAGGGAAGAGGTGGAGAAGACGACGATAAAATAGAAAACCACGAGTCGAGGACTCTTCTAACGATTGGTGGGCCTTGCACTT
>NW_021384096.1:0-590 GCF_001605985.2 Dendrobium catenatum | reverse complement strand
TAGCTCTGGTCTGTTCTGTGTGTGTGTGTCTGTTGAGTTAAAATAATTTGGAAGATTTAGTTCAGTAAGCAAATTCCATAACCAGATCCTGGTCAGTCTGTTCGTTCCGTGCTGCGACCCGGTACGAGCGGGATCCGTCCCGGATCGGGTCAGGTCGTGACACTTATCTTGCTTGAAGACAAAAAAAAATCGTAGTTGTCTTGTTAAATTCAAATAATAAAAAAGGATAAAATACTGCAACTTGCTCTTAGATTTATCTTCTTTAGAGTGGACTAAAAATCAAAATTATTCATCATGGAATTGAAATTAGCATCGCAAAATTTTCGTGTTTGAGAACTCATCCAAATAGAATTTTTATCTATCAGTTTATTAGATCCTTTGTTAATTATTTTACATAAAATTCTGTATAGGTTTATAATGCTTCCTATTTGTGTCAAGAGCAGGAAATTCGAATTCAAATCCTAATTGCCATATCATCTACTTATTTATCCAGTTATATTTTAATCTTATTTTATCTTATTGCTTGTTTGAACTAGCAATGTATGAACATTTTCAATGAAGATTTATTTAATCTAAATGAGATTTGTAAT
>NW_021384095.1:0-398 GCF_001605985.2 Dendrobium catenatum | reverse complement strand
TTCAGATGTACGACTGATATCAGCACTCTTGAATATTTAATGCTTATCAAGAATTTGAGTATCTTAGTGATGTCATAATTCGACGATCTTGGGTTTGTTGATTCTTCTCATCGAACCGCTCGATTCAACTAAGCTGTAATAAATAATTAATTACTTAACTATTTAATTATTTAATTAAGACCTAAAATTTAATAAACTCAAACAAAAAACTATGTACATTAACAGATTTTGAATTACCTAATTAGTTATAACTATAATGAAGTACTTATAAAAGTTTTAAAAACTCAAGCAGTAAAAGATAATTAATAATGTAAATACTTAAATATTTAATTAACTCTTCTTAAAATTAAAAAAAAAAACATTATATACAGTAACGGATTTTTACATACCTAATTTGC
>NW_021384094.1:0-615 GCF_001605985.2 Dendrobium catenatum | reverse complement strand
AAAATTGATTCGTCTAGACGAATTTTTTACAGAGGACAGATCATCCTGTACGATATATAATTTTGTCTGGACAAAAATTTTCCAGAGAGCCAATCGTACTGGACGATAATTTATTTCGTCTGGACGAAAATTTTCCAGAGAGCCAACCGTACTGTACGATAATTAATTTCGTCTGGACAAAAATTTTCCAGAGAGCCAATCGTACTGTACGATAATTAATTTCGTCTGGACTAAAATTTTCCAGAGAACCAATCGTACTGTACGATAATTAATTTCGTCTGGACAAAAATTTTCCAGAGAGCCAATCGTACTAGACGATAAATTATTTCATCCTGGACGAATAGTACTTGGAAAAAATTTTCAAGCAAGTTCCTATTCGTTCCATATGCTCTATAGGAGATAACTGTCTGATCGTCTAGTACGAACTGAAGATCGTCCTGTACTATCAGTATAAATTCTACATGATCTCCTTATGTGTGAATGTTTTTATTTTCTCAAAATACAATCACTCCCTTCCAATTTGATTTCTAAGAAAAGTGCAAGCTTCAAATTTTACAAAGTATCTCGTGCTGAAATTAATTTGAAGTTTTCGTAGTCTGGAAATCGTTTTTCCTG
>NW_021384093.1:0-270 GCF_001605985.2 Dendrobium catenatum | reverse complement strand
CTTTCCTTATTTGAAATCTTCCAAAAAAGGAAAGTTTGAAATTGATCCAATTCAAATTTCTTCACATGAGGAGTTACTAATTTTTCATCCTATGTGGCAACAACCCATTTGGAAAGTGTGCAATTGCTTCCTCATCCCCTCCCCTCTCTCCTAGCCGCCGGCCCCATCAAAGGGGGAATCCCACTTAAGGCTAGTTAATGACAATTAATTCTCTTGATTCAAATTTCAAATCTCATTTAACTCCCTCCAAATTTACTTGAAATCTGAAAT
>NW_021384092.1:0-231 GCF_001605985.2 Dendrobium catenatum | reverse complement strand
AAGTGACAGGTATGGAACTTAGTTATGCTTATGATGAGCTTTATACTAAAGCTGCTATAAATCACTCTAGACTTGGGTATGTTCTCCGAATGCTTTGCTCAATTTGCATTCTGCTGGCTTTCTCGATCTTTGTCTTGGCACCAAAGGATGGTTTTCATAAACTTGATGTGGCCATCACATATGTCCTACTTGCATCCTCTATATTCCTCGATGCCATGGCTACTATTATGC
>NW_021384091.1:0-1852 GCF_001605985.2 Dendrobium catenatum | reverse complement strand
ATTTGTGGCCAACCATTTGATTTTAAGATTAGGTTACCCCCTGTTCATCAAACTTTAAGGTACAACATTCTCAAGAACCCTACACGTGAAAGTCAGTCCTACTCACCTGTTACACTCCAATCTGATATCGTGACTCCTAGTCCTCACCGAGCGACAGCTACTCAATTCCCTACCTCTGTGGTTACCCCTAAACATGTCTGACATATCACTCTCACTCAAGTATCAAGCCAGGAAATGACCCCAACACCTAGTAATCTTCATCTGGAACACCACCCTGCCTCTTTTGTTGGGACAACCTATGGACATCACTGTGGTCGAGACCACCCATCCCTTACTAACTTTAGGGTTGCTGTCCCACGCTGTAGGTCTTCACCTAGCCTTGATGGCCGACCCTCGATTAGGTCTTCTGTTGGATCGGTCCCATATGACTCCCACATGGGCCGACTCTTAGCCATCCCAGTCAACCTTATCGGAGCACGCGTCCTCTTTGCGCGGTGGATCCCAATTTACCTCACCTCATGGATGACATTACCACCTTTCAATTCAAGATGAATTCTGAGGCTCCCCAGTCTTTGACCCTGCAAGTGTAATTTTAACCAAAAGATATATTGCAAAGAAGAAGTCCCCGGAACCTGAAACTGAGTGCGTCCTTTTAGTGGATACTAATGATATCACTGATAACGAGGACTTCTTTGAGGATGAAATTAAAGTGATTGAATTAGACTCCTTGCCTGACTTAAACCCTGATTTAAGAGATCTAGAACCTATAAACCTTGATACCTTAGCCCATCCGGATCCTAATCTCATCAAGGATATCCCTTTGGATAAGGTCTGCCTGGACGATATTAATTTGATCTCGAAAGAAGTTGATCTGACCTTGAACACATTGAAATTAAATTCAAAATATTTTGATTTAATTGCATCTCCTGCTGAGATGGCTCCGAACAATTCTGATTTAATTTCGGATAATTATGATGACGATGTGGATAATCTCAAGTTGGAAGTGAGTCAATTGAATTTACTACCTGAATTAAACCCCGATTTAATTGACCCAAATCCATTGATCTTAGGGTTATAACCAAACCTGATCTTATTAAGGATAGTAATATGAGTTCGGAAGACAATGATTTGAATCTGAAAAATTCTGAGCCTAATTTGAACAATAAGCCTCCTCTTATTTTATTGGAGTATATTTTAGGAGTTGCTCCTTTATATTTACATTTCAAAGAGTCTGTCTTGATAGGACTTATCTCACCGATTTTAATGTTAGAGAGAATATTAACATATACATTCATGTCACCTCTCTAACTGTTGTGCCCACATCTGTTCTAGGCACTCTACCCCATCTTTTAAGTCTCATACCTGCTAGTGACTTTGGGCTATCCCATTATGGTTGTGAGTCAGGACCTGTCGTCTTATCATATTCCTGATTCCTCCATCATGCCCTCTATATTCTTGCCCTCCCTTGTTAAGGACCACCTCTCTCCTAATTGGATAACCTAGCTAGATTAACCTGCTGCCCCTAAGAGAATCTATGACCCTAGCTTAAACTTCTTATTGAAATGCCCTTGTAGCTAAGGATGTCTTCATTGCGCCTCCTACACCAGTTCTCTTAAACATGGAAACTTTATGTCCTCTCATTTTGTGATCGATTCGTCTTTATTCCTATATATGTGTGCTTGTGAGTCGGTATGTTTCTGTGTGTTTTAAGTCTATTTTCCTCCATAATTTTCATCTATTTAAAACTTGTGTGTGAACACACAATTCATATCAATCATCATGCATATCAAATCTCTTGCATCAAATTAGTCCAATATTATTTATCTTGTTAAGTCTTGAATTTTGGTCAAAA
>NW_021384090.1:0-418 GCF_001605985.2 Dendrobium catenatum | reverse complement strand
GGGTTTTGGGAGAAATTATTTTGTGTGGACTCTAAATGTAGTTTATCGTTCTGCGACCAACCAGAATGCACCATGTCAACAGTATCGAGCATGGTACCGAACCGTGGTACCGAGCGTGGGTGACATGGCACATACTGGTTGGTCTCTAGACGGCGTTCGGCTTCCGCACAAAATAATTTTCTGATGGGCTTAAGTGCTAGTTGAACTACCAAAAAAGACGATGGGAGATGTTAATCGGGTGATTACAAATGTTGGCGTTGAGTTAATAACAATCAGGTTGTGATGGATATCAGCAATTTTTAGTGCTTGTCGGGAGAAAGCGATCGATGACGATCATCAATGTTGTTTAGGGTGCTAAGTTTTATGAGTTTTAAGAATCAAAAATTATGAGAGATATGAAATAAAGGTCTGTTTATAA
>NW_021384089.1:0-295 GCF_001605985.2 Dendrobium catenatum | reverse complement strand
CAATGTATTTGTGAAATCTTATGGCTTAAAATCAACTGTGAAGGATCTACGGGATTTTATTATAACGATAAATCTACAAATAAAGGTTGGAGTAGCGCCAATAGAAGATAAGATTAGAGAGTAACCTTAGATGGTTTTGTCACATAAAATTACAGCCTTCCGATGACTCGATTAGGAAAGTAGAGGTATTAGATTTGACTTATGTTAAGAAAGTTAGAGGTAGAACTAAAAAGATTTGGTTAGAAAATATTAGAAATGGTCTTTCTTTATTAGATTTAAACAAGAATTTGACTTT
>NW_021384088.1:0-670 GCF_001605985.2 Dendrobium catenatum | reverse complement strand
CCTTAAAAAAAACTCTTAAACCGCCCCGTCCAAAGCCTGCGCCCGCGCCCATCCCGCCTGGTTCCGTCGCGTGAACACCCGGACCGGTCCAGCCGGTTCAAGTGCCGGCTTAACAAATTACCTGAAACATTTAAACTTGTGGTTTGAGTTTACTAAGTAAACTCAGTGGGAATTATATAAATTTATCTTTATAAAAAAATGGATCAATATATATTCTTTCCTTTCTTAATCTTATTCCTTTATTTCATTAACTTATACTTCTTTGGATATTTTCATTTATACTATTTTGAAACAATGTTATCTTAAATTTTTCATTTACATTTCCTTTTCCCATTTGATTTGCGCAGGTGCACCGTCTTAAAGTACCCAAAGGTACAACCTTTTCCATTTGATTTCCTTTTCCCATTTCCATAGAAATTTCCTTTTCCTTTTTCGTGCACGAGTACAGCGTCCGCAGCTAGTACCATAAGGGGGTGACTCCTGTTATTTTTCAATACCTTTTTCCTTTATTTTTATTTCTTTTCTTTTCTCATTTTCATCCTTATAAATACCATTGCATATAACATATATCACATGTATCCTTATAATTATTTCCTTTCTTTTCTCATAAGCTTATCATAGATGGATTCTTTTTTAAGACTATAAAATCATAAGGATTTGTCTTCAACAT
>NW_021384087.1:0-205 GCF_001605985.2 Dendrobium catenatum | reverse complement strand
ATTGCAGAAAGCCTCAACTGTCAGAGAACCAGAGGGAGAAGAAGAGAAGGGGCAATTTTTCTAAAGGTCTTAGGGGCCTATTTATACTTCTTTGTAAGAGAATGTGGGAAGTTTCTAGAGTTTCTGAATTTTTAAATTTTTTCGAAATTTTCTGGAATTTTTTTCGGATTTTTTTTTTAAATTTTTTGGGAATTTTTTGAAATTC
>NW_021384086.1:0-544 GCF_001605985.2 Dendrobium catenatum | reverse complement strand
CCCACTTTAGGTCAACCCTTTGGCTCTCTCTATGGACATTACGTCACCTTATGACCTACCTAGGCACTCCCGATGCACTAGCTCATGTACATAAAATATTGGCATGCATGCCTCTTTTTATATAAACCATATACTGGTGCACTACAAATATATACAAATCCTCCAATACTCCTAGATTCTACTGCTCCTCCTCTTGTAAAATCATTAGCCTTTTCTCTAAACCTTTTCTTACTGAATGCACTTTTGGAGGGCTCTCTTAGGAACCTTTCCTGCTAGAGTCCCATCTCTATTTGGTAGAAAACAAGTCATTCTCGACAAGCCTTGCTCTTTCCACTAGCTTAAAAAATCACTGATATGAAATGGCACTAAAGGATGCCTAAAACTATCCCTTAATCCATGTATGAAGTGATAACACTTTTTCACCGGAGTGCTCACCAATTGGGGAGCATATATTGTTAGAGTTGTGAACTCTACTTTATACTACATCACCGACTTGCTCCCTTATACCAACCCTAGAAAAAGGACTTTTACATTTTTTTTGCCT
>NW_021384085.1:0-319 GCF_001605985.2 Dendrobium catenatum | reverse complement strand
AAAATAAAATTACAGACTGACACAACCCTTATCTACCCAGTCTTGAGCTGATTCCGATTTCCGTCCGATCTTTGAGTCCTAAAAAGTCAGTAGAAAAAAGGTAGTCGTAATGAAACAAGATTTATTTGATATCATCAAAATCATAATCTAAAAACATGTTTATATCATTATCCACACAATTAATCACAATAAAAATAAATGTGAAAATAAAGTGCATAAAAATAAAGGAAAGAACACACCAATTTATAGTGGTTTGGTCAAACCATACATACGTCCACTCCTCGGAGGCACCCTCCGAGTATTACACTAAACCTTTAGT
>NW_021384084.1:0-269 GCF_001605985.2 Dendrobium catenatum | reverse complement strand
AGCCCTACCCGCGTGCACCCTCCTCCTCCTCGGCTATCTTGGTCACAAATATTTCTTTTGCTCATAGTCCCTTCCTTTCTCTTCTTTTCGATGTTCCCACCGTCACTAATGGAACCCAACAACTCTCTCTCTAGTTCTTTTATTTGTCATTCTTTCTCCTTCTTCAATCTTTCTCCTCTCGCTCATAACCTCTTCTATTCATGCTGTTCAAAATGAGTGAGTGAATTAAAGTTATCTCAAACAAGGAGTCATAGCTTTTCGCTCCCGAA
>NW_021384083.1:0-321 GCF_001605985.2 Dendrobium catenatum | reverse complement strand
CCTAAGCTCTCAACCAATAGGCCAAGGGGAGTTGTGTACTACGAGATGTTTAGATGATGGCGAGGCTATCAAGGTGATCTCTCAGCAGAATAGGGCCTCTGCCAAGCCAACGACCTTGGAAAGATCAAGTGGAGAGATGTCTACGGTGCTTATTGTTGTTTTGATGAGTTTTCACTTCTATTAAGTCCTTAATTCTTCTAGCTAAAATATTTATTGATGATATGTAATTACATACTTATTTAATCTTTTAATTAAATTAAAAAAAAATAGAGATTTATTATTATTAGAAAAAATATATTTATTATGAAGTAATAGCATATA
>NW_021384082.1:0-1133 GCF_001605985.2 Dendrobium catenatum | reverse complement strand
AAATTGGATTTCATATAAACCCAAATTTCTCAAAAACTTGTGATCAAAATATGTTTAATTTACTTTCAATAAAAAATAGAGCTCAAGAGCTTTCCAACAAGCCCTAAAACACTGATTTTGGTGAAAAAATACATTTACCATGAATTTTAGAAGTTTTTGGGCATTTAAATGATTTTTAAAATCATTTTAGTCAAATCGGGCCGCCGGCGCCGCCAAACCAATCATTGGCAATGATTGGCTGGACGGTGGCGCTGTGCCGCGGCCTTGACACGTGGCGTGATCCCGTGTGGTCACTTAACCACATCAGCATGAACGGCAGCCGTTCGATCGGATCAAACGAGATCCGATCCGAGCGCCTAGATGGCGCCACGTCACCCACGCGGTCTGGCCAGAAGACCCGGGTTCGAATCCCAGGTAAGGCGCACTGGTTCCAGATCTGATCTGGATCGTCCGATGATCGATCAGACGGTCCTGATCTGTCAAAACTGGAGATTTTTAAAGGCCTATATCTTCTAAAATACTTAACCAAACTTGATGAAATTTGAAACATAGATTGATGTTAGCATAATCTTCCAATCCATGTATTTTTAGAGCTCCATGCACTGTATATTTTCTACAGTTTCAAATTTAAATTTAAACTTAAAACTCAAATAACTTACAATCTAATCGATGGATTTTTGACTTCTTGGGCTTGTTGGAAAGATGAAGATGTCCTCTTTAACTTTGGTGAAGACTCCAAGAGCTGGATCTTTCTGGATTTGGAATTATTCAGAAATTTCCTGATCCTCTCTCTCTCTTCACCAATGAGTGTTTTGGAGACTTGGATTTGATGGAAAACAGTTTGGGAAGGCTAGGAATTAGTCTGGAGCAGCTCTAAGAGGAGTCTTAAAGTTGGGAGAGCTTTGGAGATGGATCGGTTTTTTGTTCATCTTTGGATTAGAATGAATCTCCTCTTTTTAATCCCTTCTCTTTTTTTAAAAAAAAATATCTTGGCCAAATGGATGGCTATGATTGACTTGGAAGCCTCCTTGATGCATGCCATTAGGCCTAGAAATTGGTGAGAGCAGGAGCCAAGGACAAATGCAAGGACACCTAAATAGAAAGGTGGTCTTGTCCTCATTTGCCCATGTGGA
>NW_021384081.1:0-268 GCF_001605985.2 Dendrobium catenatum | reverse complement strand
GGGTGAGAGCCTTAATCGATTACTAAAGAAGATCTCCTTAGAACCAACAAGGAATTAGGGATGATGACTAGAGAAGATGACTCAAATCCTTTCTTAAAGCAACCTTTATAAACTCCTCACAAAATCCTCTCTCTCTCTGTCTCCCATGCTCACCCTCTCATTTTCTTAGCTCTCTTAGATCAGAATAGTAGCAAAACATCTCTCCTTGAATGAATAAGAGATCTTATACATAATGCATTAAAATTTACCCTAATGTGTAACATATCAT
>NW_021384080.1:0-672 GCF_001605985.2 Dendrobium catenatum | reverse complement strand
ATTGACTCAAGAGGGAAAAAATAAAATTACAGACTGAATGAACCCTAATCTAACTCATCTTGAGCTGATTCTAATTTTCGTCTGATCTTTGGGTCCTAAAAAGTCAAAAGAGAAAAAGGTAAGATTTGTTTGCTAACATCAAAATCATAATCTAAAAATAGATTTGTAACACGTAGGATGTTCGACAAAGATGAGGGCCTCAGATGGTGGTCCGACGAAGCACAGGATGTTAAGTGCTGGTCCGGTTGAGTACAGGGCATCAAGTGATGGTCTGATGGAGCAATGGCGTTAGGCAGTGGTCCGATGGAGCACAGGGCGTCAGGTGGTGGTCCGGCGGGATGACGGCATTAGGCGGTGGTTCGGTGGAGCACAGGGTGTCGTGTGATGGTCTGATGGAGCAACGGCGTTAGATAGTGGTCCGATGGAGCATAGGGTGTCAGGTGGTGGTTCGGTGGGACGACGACATTAGACGGTGGTACAGAGGAGCACAGGGCATCAGGTGGTGGTCCAGCGAAGCAACGACGTTAGGTGGTGGTCCGGTGGAGCACAGGGTGTCAGATGGTGGTCCGGAGGAGTAACGATGTTAGGTGGTGGTCCGATGGAGCACAGGGCGTCAAGTGGTGGTCCGGTGGATGTCCGGCATTGGTGGAGTAATGGTGGTTCATCGAAACT
>NW_021384079.1:0-428 GCF_001605985.2 Dendrobium catenatum | reverse complement strand
GCGGCGGAGTCGCTGGGTCCTTTGACACCAAAGATATATTCTTCTGTGAACTTTCCTCAAGACAAGCCTTGAATCAGACGGTACTAAGGTGTAAGCTTGTCGGAGTAACCGTGTGGAATCCCCCTCCACACTCCCTTGAGTCCCCCCTCACAGGATCTTCTCCCTCTCTCAAACTTCACCTTTTCCTCATTCTCTTTCATGCTCTCTTCAAATTTCCCCCAAAAGAACGAAGCTACAATGGCTGCCAAAGACACTTACAAAAGGTGCCTTGTCAAAAGCTTAAATAGAAGATCTCAAAACGGTCTCATTAATGCAACTTGCCGACTTTATCGTCCAGGCTGATAGGAATATCGTCCTGACCAATCAGTACAAAATAAGCTCAATCAGCCAGGACGATTTGGGATGATCAGATGAAAATTGGTTACATA
>NW_021384078.1:0-279 GCF_001605985.2 Dendrobium catenatum | reverse complement strand
TGTGTTCTCCCACCACGCGCAATAAAGGCGTGCATGGGGTTTTATAAAAAGCATTTTTGATAAGCAATTTTGATTTCCCCCGCCCGGGGGTACTTATAAGTGACCCCGCTTCGCCACATGTGCCGCACCGGGGTTCCATCCTACCACGGCCAATAAAGGCGTGCTTAGGACAGTTCTCCAATTTGCCACAAATATTGAAGCAAGGTTTTGAGTTTAGAAAAGTTCATACCTCCGCGGGGTTGTCGTGGTTGACACGTGGATCGAGGGGTCACTCGCTTA
>NW_021384077.1:0-229 GCF_001605985.2 Dendrobium catenatum | reverse complement strand
CAAAAGTATTTTGGAAGTGAATACTCAGTAAGCATGGTTCTAACGGCTTCCACCAAGGTCCGGTTCTTCCTTTCAGCTACCCCGTTCTGCTGAGGGGTCCTAGGGGCTGAAAAATTGTGGCTAATCCCCTTGTCCACACAAAAAAATCCAAAATTTTCATTTTCAAACTCTCCCCCATGATCACTATGGATGTTCAAAATCTCACAACCTAGCTTTTTCTGAATCCAAG
>NW_021384076.1:0-1336 GCF_001605985.2 Dendrobium catenatum | reverse complement strand
GAGGGACGGGTCAACCCTTGTAATTCACTCAAGTTTAATGGAATATTTTCACCTGGGCAAGGCCCCGTGGTTTTTCCCTCTTCGGGCTTTCCACGTAAAAAAAGATTTGGTGTTCTACTTCTCTCTTTCTGTTTGTATATTGGATATTCGTGCATCGCTAAGACAAAAATGCTTACTCACTCTACCGCCACAAATCTTTCAGCCCGCAACACACTTAAAGTTTTAATTTTGTCATTAGTTGTGACAAAAGCAATATTGTGATATGATAAGCAGTGATAACTACAATATAAATGACATTATGCCATAGCTCACGACGAAGAAGACAATGTGGAGGTGTAGGCTTTGATTTTGAGTTTTTGTAGGGTCTTGGGTGTAAATTTTATTTTACTTTTTGTGCATATAAAAAACCAAGAAACTCCTTCAAGGAGTTCGATTTATTTATTTATACCTTTGTGAATACTATTTTTACTAGTGAAAATTGCACATATTCAATGATGTATAATCATTCTTCAATTTTTTTTCTTTTACAAAATTTCCCTCAATCTAATGGGATATGTTATACCATGCGAGCACTAAAATTTTTGCGTTGGGGTGCTTAGAACTCTAAACCCTAAAGTGATGCTATACCGCTTAACCTTATTTAAATTAATGTTAAAGATTAAAAAAAAATTAATTAATGATATCATTTTAATAGTTCCTATAATAATAATAATAGTTTTATAATAATAATAATAATTTATATTATTTCAAAACAATATAGACAAGAAACACATCAAATTCATGTTGGAAGTTACGTACATACTGTGTGACATTAATCATATATTATTTATCAATAGGAAGAAATAATAAAGTGCATCATATATAGCCCTATAGATGCAATATTCAAGTGGTGTTGATGAATCCACATGACCACATAAATAAATAAGAATCATTATGATCATTCAAATTGAATGATAAAAACATATCAATTCATATTACTTTATGAAAGCTAACAAAAAGTATAACAAAAACATGGAGTTCATATGGGCAAAAATAAATGTTTTAAAGGCCAATAATAGAGTAGAGCCATGGTGAGGGCCACCACTTGTATATGATTTTCAAGAGATGGGTGCAATAGCCACCCCATATTAATCCTCACATGAATGAAGGTTGGGGAAGGTTGTGACAAGGACCGCCAATTGAAGCTCGACTTGTTGTTAGTAAAGAGAAATTCACACACACACATCAATATAAGACAAACTCACACACACATCAATATACTCAAGACCTCTTCACTACAGGAAAATCACTTATTACCGACGGAATTTTCCGGCGGCTTTCTGGCGGTCAATTTTCC
>NW_021384075.1:0-261 GCF_001605985.2 Dendrobium catenatum | reverse complement strand
TTTGGCTGCCGTAAGAGCGGACTTAAGCCAAAAAGTCAATAGGATGCCGTAAAAGCGGGCTTAGACCTAAAGACTGATTTCAGGGTGGTGAATTTTTAAAGTAAAGTTGATTTCTTTAAAGCTTTAAATCTTTTCTCTCAACCATAAATGTCATTAACAACTTGCAAATGTTCTACTAGAGATCATAAGCTTTTATATATGTCATTTTCTAGAAGGGAAATACTTTTTTGAAGATTGATAGACTTGAAAATCTTTTGATTA
>NW_021384074.1:0-222 GCF_001605985.2 Dendrobium catenatum | reverse complement strand
GATCGTCGTTCTTGGAAAGAGGGCCGGCGTGGTGGAGGAAGATGGTCGTCCAATGATGATCCAATGTCCCTTTGATCTTTGCTCGTCGATCACGTCAACTAAGGCGTATTGGATACGGTCGATGTAGTCTTCAACGGTTGTTGTTGAAATCAAAGCCCCCGTCAAAGAACGGCGATTGGTGGGTATCGACTTGATCTCGATCGTCATACACAAATCCAAAGT
>NW_021384073.1:0-297 GCF_001605985.2 Dendrobium catenatum | reverse complement strand
TACTAGATTCATCTCTTTGGCGGGAAGAATTACACTTATAAAACATGTAATTCTATCTATTCCTACTTATCATACCACGGTTTCATTAGTTCCTAAAGCTATTCTTCAAGAAGTGGAGAAAATGTGTCCGAATTTCATCTGGGATAAATCAAATGTAAACCACGGGTTGCATTATGTTGGTTGGAAGAAGCTTTGTGAGCCAATAGAGATGGGAGGAGGAGGCATTCATTCTTGTTTGAATAAAATGAGTCCTCTTAGATCTAAACTTACTTGGAAATACTTGAAGGAGAAAGATTC
>NW_021384072.1:0-395 GCF_001605985.2 Dendrobium catenatum | reverse complement strand
TAATAAATATTATTTGTTATCATAAAAAATCATAAACTAGGAAGCCCGAGTTCCAACAATTTTTCCCCCTTATTTTTCCTCCGTTAATGTTTAATGATTTTATACTTTATATATGGATCCGTACTTTATAACTAGTAGAAAAAAGTGAGTCTAAAATGAGAGATTATTCTGTGCAGATGTCGAAAGCCGTCTGGAGATCAATCAAAATGAGCCATGTTGGTACCTCGGCTCGATACCGCTCGGTATTGCTGATGTCGCTTATTCTGATTGGTCTCTGGATGTAGAGCTGCGTTCGACGTCCGCACAGAATAATTTCTCCTAAAATGAAGAAATTATTACATGTGAACTGCTACCGACCGTAGCTCTATGTGTGGAGTGTTGGAATACACAACTGT
>NW_021384071.1:0-1405 GCF_001605985.2 Dendrobium catenatum | reverse complement strand
AAATTTTAAAAAAGTTAATAAAATTCTATATTGTTTACCTACTACTTATAATGCAAAGATAATTATCATAACTGAGTCAAAAAGCCTAACTATTTATTCTATTGACAATATGCTTAGATTAATAATGCTAATGAGTAAGGAGTGGCAAAAAGATAGATTGATGTAGGTGGCAAGTGCAAGGAGAAAAATATCATGTTGAAAGTGGATGACTCAAAAAGTCATAGTTATAGCCTAAGAATGAAGATGATATTACACTCATGATGAGGCAATTCAAAAGTTTCCTAAGAAGAAAGTAACGAAGACATTAGTAGTGGAATAAGGGTAAGTTCCATTAGATTACAAAAGTTTATAATGGCATAATTTGTTATGAATACATGAAGCCTTGACATATTAAATCTGATTGCCTGAATCAAAGCTCATGCTAACAAGGAGAAAGTTGAAGAGAAAATAAATATTAGCAAAGGCATGAAAAGACTGGAGAGAGTTTTATAGGTTGACTCAGCTTCAGACTCCTCAGAAATAGAACCAAAAGAGGATGTCATAAACTTGTGCTTAATGGAAAACAAACTTGATCAGTCAGATTAAGAAGAGGTATGTGATTTATCCTATGAAGATTTATTGGAAGTTCTTGAGAAAATATATATTGCATATAGGAAACTCAAGAAACTACATGCTAAATTGAATATTAAATTTTTAATTATACAAAAAGTGCATGAAATCCTTAGAAAAGATCACACATCAATAGATAGCAACCACATGACATTAGTGGATGAATTTGATGATTTGAATAAAAAATATGATTTATTGAAAATATCTTATACCAATCTTAAAAATGAAAGTAAGGTGTTTATAGATGAATCAAATGAAAGAGAACATGAGTTAAAAGTTGGCAATATTGTTCTAGAAAGTGCACTCATATCTAAAAGAAAAATTGAAAGCTTATAAGGAAAACATGACACCCACTATACTTGAATAATTTTCCAAACCTGATCAAAAGCATAAAATTTCAAATTTTAGGAAAAAGCAGTATAACTCACATAGTTTAGTAAAACCTTTTTCTAGTGTTAAAGATTTTTCATGTGGAATGATTAGTCATATCTCTCACACTTGTATAATTTATAATAAAACACATCTAGTGTGGAAACCCAAGATGCATAAAATATAGCATATTAAAAATGTGTATAGATTATCATTGCCAAGAGGTGAACCCAAATTCATTTGGGTTCCCAAGTCTAACATTTAATAATTTTATCGAAACACTCTCATACAAGTCCTCATTAGAGTATTTAGTACCTAGACAATAGATGTTCGAAGTACATGACTGGATATACAACTCAATCCATATTACTGGAAGCCATGAATGGAGGCAAAGTGACACTAGGAGATAATACCACTAGGAAAGTGG
>NW_021384070.1:0-259 GCF_001605985.2 Dendrobium catenatum | reverse complement strand
TTTGGAAGACCACTTCAAACAATTTTTGGGGCTGTTGTTTCAATTCCCCACTTAAAGCTCAAGTTTCCTACCCCATCAGGGATCGGAACAGTACGAGGAGATCAACAAGTAGCACAGTCATGCTATCTTAGGTAGGCTCGACCACACTCATCAGTTATTCTAAGCATCGAAGACTTCGATCTTCGGAATGAAGATACCCCTCAAAGGGCCTCCCCTGTAAAAGATCTTACTTGTGTCTCCCTATCAGAAGAACATCCCT
>NW_021384069.1:0-982 GCF_001605985.2 Dendrobium catenatum | reverse complement strand
TTCAGGACGATATAAATATCGTCCCGGACGATGTTACAAAAAATAAAAATCTTTAAGGGCACAACAGAAACTCTTCCAAGTTACAAATGATCAGATGCCACACCAAATACAACAGGCTCAAGAAAGGAAAAAGATTAAAAACTGACATAGACCTAGTCTACCCAATCTTGAGCTGGTTTCAAATTGCAGTTTGATCGTGTAAACCTAAAATGTTAGTAGAAAGCAGTCATAGAGAAAAAGAATGTTTGCTATCATCAAAATCATAAGCCATAGATCCGCAACATGGGCGAGGATCCTCTTCAATCTGAGAGGATAAGTTGACAAGCGATGGGATTTCTTGAAGAATTCTCCAAGGTGTCAACCATCGAGAATATTATCTGTATGGGTCATATTTGGGGCCCACATTTGATGAATTTATTTAAAGGAGGATCTCTAGGGATACACACTAGATATCACACCATTCTTTTACATATATTTTTCCTCTTAAGATGTTACTCTCCATATTTATTTTCCCTTATGTTGGGACCTTTCAGCGATGAATTCTTGGATATACTTCCAAGTGTCACACCCCGATGCTCATCGTACATACCTTGATTCATTCTATGTTTTACCATCATAATAGATGATTATTTTTCCCTATATTGGGACCTTTCAGTAATGATTTTTTGGATATCGGAATCAAGTGCCACGTCCTGATGTTCATCATATAAATATCAGTATTATCATTACTTTTTTTGCTATTATTATAGCACTTAGATGACTAGCCAAAAGTGGAAAGAGAAACCAAATCCTAGTGGAGTCGCCATAAATCTGTGGGCTCAAAAAATTTGGCCCCGACCTCCTGTTGGTGGAATTTTGAAAAATAGGTTTTGAAAATATTAGTTTTCTTTGAGAATTTTAAAATTGAGATTTAATTCTAATTCTAAAAGTCGAATCAACTAGTTTGGAAAAGTATATCACCCCGAAGGACGAAAATAGGATT
>NW_021384068.1:0-2292 GCF_001605985.2 Dendrobium catenatum | reverse complement strand
TAAAGGCTTGATGTTGTTGTTGTTGTTGCATAATTAATTTCTTAGTAAAAATGCTAAATGTTTTCTTGGATGATGAATAATAAAATAAAATGCACTTCATCACATTTTGAGTCAAATTTTTCTAAATCACTCTTTCAATTATTGAGAGCCAAGCATCTACAACTAATAGTTAAAAAATTAGATATATTAGACTTTAGAATCTTCAATAATTCATAAACTGCCTTCTTGATTATAAGCTATGATACCAAGTTTTTTACTAAGTCAAAGGCTTACATCAAGTTGCCAGCTATCTAGAATAAAGTTGGCATGTCATATATTGTTGGACATTTGGGATGTCAAAATAGGCTTTCAGGTTATGCTTGGTTCCAACCTGAAATTAACCCAGTTTCAACTTATCTAATGTACAACCCAATTAGGTAAACTAGTTATAGTGGACTCGAACCTGACCAAATGCCAACCCGACTTGACCTACTGACCCGATTGAGTGCGATAGGTGAGCGGGCAAGCACGAGCAATGAGTGTGATGATTGCGATCACTACAGAAAAATCATTTATTACCAACAGAATTTTTCGGCAGAAATTGATCATTTTCTGGCAGTTTTCAAATTTAACGGAGGTTCTTCGACGGAAAAATTCCGCCGGTAAAACCCACATAGGAAAATAAATTTCGGCGGAATTAAAAACCTCGCAGAAATCTTTTTTTTAAAAAAATCCCGCACCAACTCCCTATCCCGCGTGCGGCAGCCCGCCAGCCTGTTCCTGAACCCGCCAAGCTCTCACCCGTGTGCGCCCGCTCCCGTCGCTAGGTGATTCGAACCGCGGCTCGGTTTGGGAAAAATTCCAACAATCAACCGATTTGCTGGAGACTGCAATACATTTTTTATTTCAAATTTTATATTTAAACTATATGTTAACCGAAATCAAGTAATATTTAATCATACTAATAAAAAATGATCTAATTATTTAATTATAAAAATAAAATGATAATTAATATAAATAAAATTAATATTTACTAATAATTTTAAAATTGAATTATTAAATAGTTAATATAAATTTTAATCTTGTTTTGCTAAATCATTTAAATAGTAAAATTTTAATCTTTTTTATTAAATTTTTAAAATTCCTCCGAAAAATTCCGAGGGAAAGAAACGCCGAAAAATTTCATCAAAAATTTTGTCTCATTGTTTTCGTCAGAAAACCGTCGGAAATCCTCCGAAAAATTGACCGTCAGAAAGCCGCTGGAAATGGGTGATTTTCCTGTAGTTGATGGACGAGGGTGACAAGCATGATGAACAAGGGATGCGTAAGCAAACATGTCTATTTTGGATTGCTTTCGAGTTTGCAGGTTGACCCAAACAAGTCCCAATTTGGGTCGGAATATAAAATCGGAAATCGGCCCGTTTTCCAAGTGGGTTAACTCGGACCAAAATATTTTGGGTTGGGTTTGGCTCAAGTCAATTATTGACATCCCTATTGGACATATGGGACAATCATCATCTCTAAATATCACTAGATCTATCACCATTCTACTCTCATCTAGCTAGTATCACCAAATTAGGTTTACTATTGTCCAATTACATCTACCCTTTTGACCCCTTTTGATCGACTTCTCTTCTATTGATAACGATCATGCCTCATGTGACTAATCTAATGAGCACATTACTCCTTGCCATAATGATATTTTCAATACTTCTTATTTGAGATATGCTCTCCTTCGTTTCCTATCGATGCCTCTATTCGAACAAATACTCCTTAACTGTTAGACCATTAAAAAGATGACAGTTCTTACATTCAATTCTCATTCAAATGTTTTGAAGTAAGTTTGTGTTCACAATAGACAACAACCATTATTACTTCCCAACAACTCTCCATCACAACTATAAGGCCATAATGGGTCTCAACCTCCTGTTAGGCATCTGAATATTTAGTTCATGATAGTTAGCATTAGATTGTTTGAGACTTGTTATTTGGTCCTCACCTTTATACTGCTCTTACATCTTTACATTGTCGAATATATATCTCTTTCTTACTTTTAGGAGAAATCTTTAGTTGAGATATAAACTTAATATATGAATGAGGAGCCTAACTCCTCTCTTTCTCTTCTCGTTTGCACATATACTATTTTATGGTTAAGGTGTATATTCCTTATATCATATATATTACTGTTATTATCATTGTGGATAATGTGAGAGCTCGTTTCTTTGATTTCCTTCCAGGATCATCCGGGCTGATTTTGGATCGTCCTGGGATGATACGTGCATGGCAAAAGTCAGTGAGCAAGGGTTTTTATCG
>NW_021384067.1:0-295 GCF_001605985.2 Dendrobium catenatum | reverse complement strand
AACCATCCCCTAATCCTCTGCACCTGAGGATTAATTATGCCTATAAGGTTTTACTCGCTCGCATACGTTCTTGTAGAATGATGGATTGATATGGGCTTGTATGTTTATTAGAATTCTCAGGGAAGGATGGATTGATACGGGAATATATCTTTTTTGGACCTTTGGGTGACACCATCAAGCTTCCCAAGTGCCTAGTGAAGATCCAAGAAGTGTAGAAGGATCAAGAAGAAATGTCATAGAGGATGATTGGGCATGTATTGTTTGTAATATGTCATATGAAGGAGCTTGGTGGTTT
>NW_021384066.1:0-400 GCF_001605985.2 Dendrobium catenatum | reverse complement strand
TTTTTATTTGGGGGCTAAGCAGCTGAAGCACCTGTAGGATTTTATTTATTATTAATTAATTAGCCCCCTTTTCATCTGCCCTGCATGAGTGTGGCCACATGCAAAAAATTCCATGAACAACTAGATCGCTCCTAACCTAGGGGTAATCTAGTCGTCAAACAAATCACATCACAGAGTGCAGTAAAATTAAGTAGACAAACATACCAACCATTTTACATCCAACATGCAATGAAAGCCGAGAAAGCCCGTCCCAATGCAGTAAGGAAATAAACACCGGCCTAACCTAGAGCTAAAGTTAGTTATCCTAATAAACAATTCTAAGTGTGTGCAACGGTTTGTGAGATTTGGATATGTCCTAGGTGAATTATTGGCTAAAGTTTTCTAATTGATTGAATTTTAA
>NW_021384065.1:0-203 GCF_001605985.2 Dendrobium catenatum | reverse complement strand
ACCTGTCCCGCCGGCGACGCCATTTCCTGTAAAATTAAAATAAACAATTTTAAATTCATTTAAACCACTTAAACTTCAAAAAATCATTACAAATAGAATATAAAACCAAAAAATGTGTATAATAGCTCGTTTTCTCCAGTTTTTCATCCTCTTTATTTTAAAAAAAATTTAAATAAAAAATATAAATATATATAGAGTTATGT
>NW_021384064.1:0-278 GCF_001605985.2 Dendrobium catenatum | reverse complement strand
TTATAGTGCACGTGCGGGGGGATTCTTGGAATAGACGCCTTCTGTCTGCTTGTACGAATTTTGCAGATCCGGTGGCGTGGCGTTGTAGTTTGTGGACGCCTTCTGTCTGCTCGTATGAATGTTGCAGATCCGGTGGCGTATCGTAGCAGCTTCTGAATTGAGTTGTTCGCTGCTTCGTACAGGTAGACTGTCGTGCAATAGTTGTTGATTTTCGTAGGCGGGTCATAGTGCACTAACAAGCCTCCTGCCTTTTGTTTGTTGATGCTTTTGTGTTTGTC
>NW_021384063.1:0-514 GCF_001605985.2 Dendrobium catenatum | reverse complement strand
TCACCGTAGTACACATTGGGTGTGGAGATCTAAGATGTATGATTCACAGCATACCATATCTGCATTGCACTTTACTTTTCCTAAGAAGGGGCCCAAACCTGTTTGGGTTTTTAAATCTGACTGTTGTTGAAGTTTGCAGGTGTGCTCTCACCAAAGATCTCATGGGAGCATAGGATAACTCGACATAAAGAGGCTAGCAGCTCAAAATTTCTTAAACTCGCTGCCTTATAATTTGCTTGAAATTTTAGTTTTTGTGATATTTTTTTTATTTTTTGTGCTAGTTTTGTGCTTGCTTTGTGTTGTTCTAGTTTGCTTTGCTTTCATTTTTGATTGTTTTGTTCTTTTTTTTTTTTAGTATCACATATGGCTAATCTTTTCAAAGCTTTTAGATTTTGGAGTTTTGGAGATAGTGTTTAGCTTTTTTAAATTGGTTAAAGGGAGAAATACTATTGATGTTTTTCCCTCCTTCTGACTATTTTTAGTGGTATGATTTTCTTCTCTATACAAAAGTCTA
>NW_021384062.1:0-608 GCF_001605985.2 Dendrobium catenatum | reverse complement strand
TACTCACAGTCACCGGGGGCTACGACCCGGTGGTTCCTCCCATAGCACCTCTACCCGGTTGGATAGAGGCGACTGACGCCTTTAGCTCTTTGTACTTTTGTTCCCTCGACCGGTACCATTCCTCGTAGTTTATGCAAATAAAACAGGAAAAATAAGGATTAGAAGCACTTTTAATAATAAACAATAAAAGAATTGAAATTTACTGAAAATAAAGACGTGCCTTTTTTTCGGGCTTGATTTGAGTTCGTTTTGGAGTTGGATTGAAATTGGATTGAATTGATTTTGATTGGAATTGAATGGTAGGTTCGAGTCGACGCTATGTCATTAGGCGTCCACCTAAGGGAAATCCTATGGGCGACGTCTACACTAGGCTATGAAAACCTAGGTGCTAGAATCAATTCCGGGGAAATTGACCTCGAATAATGAGGTCAACAGTGACCGCCGGTATTCCGACGCCTAATCGCCGGGTACCGTCGGATGACCGCCGGTTATATACTGGCGGTTTAAGGTAGTTACCGGCGATTGTGGATAAGCCGTCCGGTATCGTCGTTTCCGGCAGCCAGACTGCCGCCAAGCCGCCGGAAACCTGTAGCACCTGCAAAAAAAAA
>NW_021384061.1:0-834 GCF_001605985.2 Dendrobium catenatum | reverse complement strand
GCCTAGAGTTAACCATTTTGAAAGAAATCAAAGAAATCAAAATCTTTGGAGATTCACAGCTTGTGATCAATCAAGCAGCTGGAGTTTTCAAAGTATTAAAAGATACTTTGGTTCCTTACCACCAGTATGCGATGCAACTTATAGAACAAATTTGAAATGTCACATTGTATAGAATTCCCCGTGGAAAGAATCCTACAGCAAATGCTCTCGCTAAACTAACTAAAGCACTTGCATGTTTTGAGGATGATTCAATCCTTATAGAAGTGTAAGGTCCAGGTTCTTTCTTCCATAGATCTTGAATATGTAAATAGAAAATATTTAACTGAGGTAAAAATTATTTTAGCAGTAGATGATGAATCGGTAGACTAGAGAAAACCCTTCATCAAATACTTGCGAGAAAATAAGCTCCCTCAGGATAAATCAACTGCAGATCAGATCAAAAGATGATCGTTATCTTATGCTCTGATTAACAATACTCTATATAGAATATCCTTCGATCAGATGTGGTTATGATGTTTGAATAAATTAGAAGAACAAAGGATTACAGAAGAGGTACATGCTGGTTTATGAGATGCACACCAATCCAGTCCAAGGATGAAGATGAAAGTCAAACGAATGGGATATTATTGGCCATCAATGATAAATGACTGCATGAATGTTGCACGTTATTGTCATCAATGCCAGGTGCACGATGTAGTTCTACATCATCCACCAAATATCCTACATCCAACTATTACTTGTTGGCCTTTCAAAAGTTGGGGCACGGATATCATGGTCCGATAGATTCCCTGTCCTCCAGAGGCTATTGATTTATCTTAACAGCTACAAATTATT
>NW_021384060.1:0-220 GCF_001605985.2 Dendrobium catenatum | reverse complement strand
TTTTGAACAACCTTTGGCTGCTGGCTTGACTTGAGATGGCCTTCAGGAGAGAAAGAGGGAGATGGAGAGAGAGGATCTTGTGAGGGGGAGCTTGTGAAGGGATTCACAAGGGTTGCTTCAAGGATTGCTCTCTTCTTCTTCGTCTAGAGTTTCTCATCTGTGGAAGGGTCGGTAGAGGTAAGAAGTAAGCATCTGGTTGTTGGTTCTCTACCAGCTTCAG
>NW_021384059.1:0-250 GCF_001605985.2 Dendrobium catenatum | reverse complement strand
AAAGGAACAGCAGAATGAATCAAATCAGCCTTAGAAGCAAGGCAATCCACCACAGCAACCTCTCCAATCACAACCCCATCCAACGGCAAAGAAGAAACATAGTGAATATTATCTAAAACACCCCCCTTTTCAGCATCAACAACAATTAAATTGTCAACACCAGACGGAACCACATTGACATCTTGAGCAGCATAAACAAGTTCCCCCCCTCCTAAAACCGGCCGGCAAGATCCTTTCCCGTGCCCGATAC
>NW_021384058.1:0-230 GCF_001605985.2 Dendrobium catenatum | reverse complement strand
TACCTTCCCTCCCACAGTACATCTTGTTTGAAAAATAAGATGTCTCTGACACGTATCATCTCTTTGGGAACTAAGCACCCTGCGAAGAACAAGTAGGCTGCCTTCATCGGCAGAGATAACTGTAGTTTCAGGTTCTTCCGACTGCTGATGATCTACCAGAACATTTTCATCTGCCATTTCTTGATCAACGTCGGCGTCTTCTAGGATTGTAATTACTCTGCGATTGGGAC
>NW_021384057.1:0-283 GCF_001605985.2 Dendrobium catenatum | reverse complement strand
CAGGGCGATGCTCTGGATGATTTTTCTCTGATTTGAACTGATCGGCTTGGATGATTAAGAGATCGGCCTGGATGATCAAGCTAATTTTCAATCATCCAGTTTGCATTTAGGATGATGCTCTGACCGATCTAATGGGATTTGTATTGATCAGCCAGGATGATTTCCATATCGTCCTGAACGATAATGTCAGCAACTTGAAATTAATGATATCCTTTGAAGCTCTTCTATTTAAGAGCTCTTATTCAACTTTTTTGAACATCTTTTGCTGCTGCCTTGACCTGAG
>NW_021384056.1:0-256 GCF_001605985.2 Dendrobium catenatum | reverse complement strand
GTGGAAGAGACAACCCATGTAGTATTTGATGAGTCTTATTCTAAGAAACATGGAATTGAGAATGATGATGAGGTTGGAGAGATTTCTAGTGGAGTAAGAAATTTGGGGAATCGGGTAGAACACCAAAGTAATGAAGGAGTAGGAGAAGTCACCCAAGGAGTAGAAAATTTTGATTTGGATGAAATGGTTGGACCTTCACACACTTTGCTTAGAGATTGAAGATACTCTACAAGTCACCCCAAGAATTTGATCTTAG
>NW_021384055.1:0-1911 GCF_001605985.2 Dendrobium catenatum | reverse complement strand
TAGTGGAATAAAGGCTTGATGTTGTTGTTGTTGTTGTTGATCTTAAATGAAGATGATGAAGTGAGATGAAGGCAAGAAAGAAAAGGAGAAAGGAGCAGGTCTTACTGTTAAAGGAGAAAGATAAGGAAAAAGGACTTGTCAATGGTGTTTTTCAGCCTCGGAAGAAGAATACGATGATGAGCCTTCTGTCTTCTCAATTTTTCGTTGAAGTAGGAAGGAAGGTTGGCGGCTAATTTTTTAGAAGAAGGAAAAGGATCGATCGAGGAAGTTTGGCAGTTGTGAAGGAGATGGTATGTGATAGCATGGCCTATTGTAATATTCTTTTTAAAAGAAAAAAGTTGGTCGAGGGAGTGCAAGATTCATATGAAAGCCCATTAGGAGGACATTACTCGACAAGGGAGGCTTACATGAGAGAAGCTTGATCAAGGATTTCGTGAGGTCTGCAGGCGGTTATTAGGTCTTGGTGGGTCAGTTTAGGGAAAGTGGTTAGGCTCATAACATGTTAAGCCTTTAAGTACTGCATCATCTTATTTAATGGAAATTTCAAAATTTTTTCATCTTCTTACCATTCTAACCATAGAGAGGCGCAACAAACCAGATCACCAGGCAACTTAATTCCTTCAGAATTTTTTTTAACATCCGTATGGTATTTTTGCTAGTTATCTTAATTTGGGTTGTTCATGATGCATGGATTGATGATCTTTTATAGAATCTTCTCTTTCTTTGTTTTTCAGCCTAAGCCATTAAATTTTACCATGATAGAGAAACACTGTACCTTATTAATATCTTTTCATACCTTATCCCAAATTATGCAGAAGATTTTCAAGCAAACTTTAGAGAATTGTGGAGTTTGAAATGAAAATTTACAAGATATCTTACTGAACTAAACATTAGTTTCTTCATATTTGAAGAAATATTAGTTTCCATTTTAGTTGTCATCAAATTTATCACTTCTTCTGATACGTGTCCAGAATCAAGATTCTTATTATTTGGTCTATTGTGGGTGTGTGTTAGTTTAGTTGGTAAAGAATTTTGAAGTTGTAGCCATGGTCCTGGGTATAATGTCGCCTACATAATACTTATGTTTCAGCACTGAACTTTTCATAAGAAAAAAAGAATATATTGTCTGTTTCCACTAGATCTCTTGATTCATGTACTTTTTTATGTCGTACTTGAATATTATATATTCAGGGTGGATACAAAGGCTTTTATGCTCGCAATACCATTCCTTTGACCCTAAAGACTGTCAATGATATCCACAAACGGGGTGGCACTGTCCTTGGTACATCAAGAGGTGGTCACGATACAATAAAGATTGTTGATAGCATTGAAGATCGTGGAATTAATCAAGTAAGAAAGTAATAATTGCATACGCCTGAGATTTACATCTATGTCCAGCATGATATGTTTGGTTTGTTACTATTAACTATTTTGTCAGGTATATATAATCGGAGGTGATGGAACTCAAAAGGGGGCCTCTGCTATTTTTCAGGTACAATGCATAATAAGAATGTGGAAAGATTATAATGATCTAAAAATGCTATTGGTGATATTTGAACTTTACTGTCTTTATATGTTAACTGTTGATTTTGTTGCCATTGTTGAAATTGGGTAAAATGCATAAACCGGGTATGTTTAGATAACCTTACTTGTTTGTTGAACTCTAATGTGAATAGCAAAAACTTATAAAACATAAATAAAATAAAAATTTATTTTGCTCACCAATCCGCCTTTCAAAATATCTTCATTTATCTGGGATAGGGATAGAGTTATAATCTTTTCAAGTCCAAATTACTGATAAATTATTCTGGGTTTGAGAATCTTGGCTGTATTTATGATGCGATCAAAAAATATAGGGGACCTTATATTTTTTGATCACAAAAAATATAAAACGAAACGACACCGACAAAG
>NW_021384054.1:0-2431 GCF_001605985.2 Dendrobium catenatum | reverse complement strand
CATAAATTAAAAAACTTGTAATTTTGGGCAGTTTTTCTTATCTTTTGTATAATAGTTCCAAGATTTAGACTACCACCCAATTTTTTGGCTCATTGATCTTCGTGCCTATTAGAGAAAGTAAAGGAGAGAGTGAGAGAAAGCATTCAAAGAAGGATTTCTATCCATATGGAGCGTGAAGGCTTTGCATGGTGTTTCAAATGTAAGATTTCTCCTCTTGTGATTTGAGATTACTTCGCTCCTTTTTAATTATCTTTCTTCTACGATTTCTTTCTTGGGAGAGATCATGTCAAGGAGATTCGGTTCTCTACCGACACTAGGAGAGTGTGAAAGGATCAAGGGTTCTCTGCCCACACTAGGAGAGTGTGAAAGGACGAAGGGTTCTCTGCCCACACTAGGAGAGTGTAAAAGGATGACTGTTCTCTGCCAACACTAGGGAAAGTGTAAAAGGATAATGGTTCTCTGCCACACCGGGTAGTGGTGAAAAGAGTGTTTGTAAAGGCTTCTCCGCCTTGCTGTGGGTGCAAAATGAGAGACACGATTGGTATTAGTGTAATACTTAAAGGGTGCCTCTGGGGAGTGGATGTAGGTCTGGTTTAGACCAAACCACTATAAATCGTGTGTCTTTTTATTTTACTACTTTTTACTTTCTATATTTAATATTGTGTTTTAAAAATTATGGTTGAAAAACTTTTTATAAAAATTCATTAAAGTTTAATTTCAGTTCAATTTATCAAAAGAGGGAAAAATTTTAAATTCCAATTCACCCCTCCTCTTGGTAGCTTTGGGACATTAACTTAGGTTTAACAACCTATTCACTAGAATCAACAAATGGGTTATGCACGAATTGACAAAGATGATTCGTAGTGAAGGAAATGTCTGATTCATTGATGGTTAGGTTTTGTTGTAACTAGGACTTCCGAGTTTATGATTTTGATGATAACAAATAATAATGATTACCCTTTTGTTTCTTCTAATATTTATAATACATATTTATTTTGTATTGACTAATATTTCAGGTACACTATGCACCGTTCTTTGAAGATTCAGGGCTCAAGATTGAGTAGAAAAAATTATGTTAAATAAGTCTCTAATTTTAATTTATTGTGTCAAGTCCTGTAATAATGTATGTTAGCTTGGTGATTGTGAACACACATGCAGGAGGAGCAAAAATGAATTTAAATATTTTAATTTTTCTGTATATCGTACTATACGATATGGATCGTACTATATGATCTTGTGTTATAAAAATTAATTAAAATATTTATTTTTTCTGAGAAAAATATTTTTGAAATATAACTAATCTTATAGTATGAACACCACATCATACTGAATGATATGTTATAATTAGAAAGCCCACCATTCATTAAATTAGGCCAAAAATGAATTTGAAAAGTCATTCTAATCTTACTATACAATTATGATCATATTATATGATGTTTAAAACTTTTCCTAATTTAATTATATGATTATTCAATCAAATCAACGTAAATTTGATATTCTGATCGTACTGTAAGAAATGGATTGTGATGTATGATCAATAGAGATGATTTTGATTTTCTCATGCTTCATCCTAGATGAATTAAATTTCGATTAAACAGATCATACAATACTAATTGGTGATAGTACGATACGTATAGTCAAATTCAAATGTTCATATAATACTAACTATTGATCATTGATGATTGAATTAATTTTTTAGGGGTTTTTTATGCCCTCTATTTAAGCATTCTCATAATACTTTGTAAGAGTCTTTGGCAGCCATTATGGCTTCATTCTTATGCAGAAATTTGAAGAGAAAACTTGACAGGGAGAGAGGAAAGGGTAGAGTTTGAGAGGGAGAAGATCCTTGGAGGAGGTTTCAAGGGAGAGTGGAGGAGATTTCACATGGTTTCCCTTGAAAGCTTGCACCTCAGTACAATTGGATTTAAGGTTCATCTTGAGAAATATTTTGAAAAGAAGAAGATCTCTTTGGTGTCAAAGGATCCGACTCCTCTGTCGCACCGATGAAGGTATAAGTGATTAAGTAAGGGCTTCTCCGCCTAGCTGTGGGGAGTAAAGGAGAGTCATTAAAAATTTAGTGTAATACTCAGAGGGTTCCTCTAGGGAGTGGACATAGGTTAAGGTTTGACCAAACCACTATAAATTTGGTATGTTCTTTTATTTATTATTTTTTCACTTTATTTTTGTATTTATTTTTGTTGCGATTAACTATGTGGGTGAAATTAATAAATTATCTTTTTATTGTAAATGTAATTCTTTTCAACATCAAGTTATAAAAAAAAAAAATTTGTTAAAAAAGTTTTTAAATATCTAATTTACCCTCCCCCTCTTAGGACATAACATAATTTAAGGTGGTATTAGAGCGGGGTCTGAAAATTAGTATTTTTGAAAACTTTTAGAAAACCGATCATGACACAATTTTGAAATCATA
>NW_021384053.1:0-481 GCF_001605985.2 Dendrobium catenatum | reverse complement strand
AGGCTTGATGTTGTTGTTGTTGTTGTTGTTGTTGTTAAAATGTATTAAGGATGAAGATCAAAAATATTTTTCTTAGAAGATAATATTTAACAAAGATGGATAAGATATTTTGCTAAACCTTTTAATGAAGAAATTGACTTTATTAACTTTAGCACCCTAAATGAAAATAAAGAGTTTTGTTTTTATCAGCGTATTAGTAAAATCGAAGTTAGAGGCTTTAAAGAAAATGAAGTGTGAAAAAGCTGTTGGACCTGGTGATATTCCAATAGAGATGTGAAAATGCTTAGGAGATGAATTTTTTTTTCTTACTACACTTTTTAATACTATTTTGAAGACTAAAAAAATGCCAGATCAGTGGAAAATGAATGTGTTAATTCTTATTTTTAAAAATAAAGGTGATGCACAACAGTGTGCAAATTATAGAAAAATTAAGTTAATGTGTCATTCTTTAAAACTATGGGAGCGAGTTATGGAGCGTAGG
>NW_021384052.1:0-345 GCF_001605985.2 Dendrobium catenatum | reverse complement strand
TCTCACTAGACATTTGCAAGAGGATGTACCTTGGTGCTGGCTTTTTGCTGATGATATTCTTCTTATTGATAAGACTAGAGAGGGAGTTAATGGTTAACTTGAATTATGGAGGTCAACTTTAGAGTCTAAAGGTTTCGCTTGAGTAGAGCTAAAACTGAATATATGGAGTGTAATTTTAGTGGAAATAGACCTAGTGAAGGGATTGTGACTTTGGGCGATCAAACTATTAATAAGAGTACACGTTTTAGATATCTTGGATCTATTGTTCAGAGTAATGGTGAAATTGATGGGTATATTATCAGCAGAATTAAGTGGAGGAATGCATCGGGCTTATTGTGCGATAGA
>NW_021384051.1:0-234 GCF_001605985.2 Dendrobium catenatum | reverse complement strand
AATGTCAGCTCATGAATGCTATAGAACTTTAAAAGCATGCTTATATAAAATAATTTTTTGAAAAGACTGGGTCTCCCTAGGTCCGGCACTTCATCCTCATAGGCCAGATTATCCGGACTCAACCCGCAGGCAGGGAGATGTCTTATAAGAAGGAGACAAGAATGCAGTAATATGCATGCGACCCCGGACGATTCCGATAGTTCCCTAGATTCGTTAGGTTTCTATGTTATTTAA
>NW_021384050.1:0-300 GCF_001605985.2 Dendrobium catenatum | reverse complement strand
CTACAAGGAAGCTGCCGACTTACACCGCCGAGAAAAGTTATTTCAAGTTGGCGATTTAGTCATGGTTCGCCTCCGGCGTGAACGTTTTCCACCTGGCACTTTCTCAAAATTGAGCCGTCGTAAGCTTGGCCCGGTACCTATCACCGCCAAAATCAACGACAATGCATACAGCGTCGAATTACCAGCTGACTGTCACACAACTTCCACCTTCAACGTCTCCGACATTTCACCATACATACCCGCAGACGGTGCACTCATTGCAATCAGCTCGTCGGAGTCGAGCTCTTCCGAAGCCGGGGA
>NW_021384049.1:0-307 GCF_001605985.2 Dendrobium catenatum | reverse complement strand
AACTACTTTAAAAAGCGATAAAAAAAGTCGTCCATTGCGAATCCTTAAATCTCCTATGTTTTGGAAAAAAAAGAAAGTAATGCATGATCCTGTTCCAGCTCAGCTCAAACTCAATAAGAAAATAAATAAATAAATTTAAATAAAATTTTAAAACTTTTCTCACATTCACCTTCAATAATTAAAAAAAAAAATATTTAAAGAAATTTGATTAATTTACAATTCTTCTTAAAAAATAGCAAATTTAGGTCGCCCCGATCAACTCCACCACCACTTTTTTTATTTATTTATATATAATGATAAACAAAAC
>NW_021384048.1:0-298 GCF_001605985.2 Dendrobium catenatum | reverse complement strand
CTTTCTTTGGTTCAAATTCAAATTTCATTGCCAAGGGGAGTTCTCTTCTTATTCAAAACAGCAGCCAGGGTCAACTACCTTTACTCGATTCATCCCATAAGCTTCATATTCGAAATCTTCTTCATGTTCCATCTTTGTCTTATAACTTACTCTCCATATATAAACTCACCTTTGAGAGTAATGTATCTATTTCCTTTGATGCTCATGGCTTTGTAATTAAGGATCTTTAGGACAATCAACCTCTTCTACATGGGTTCAGTAGTGATGGTATATATCAATTTTCTACCTCTTCATCTTC
>NW_021384047.1:0-3871 GCF_001605985.2 Dendrobium catenatum | reverse complement strand
GAGAGCCATCTTAGATGGTTTGCATATAAAATGACAGCCTTCTAATGACTATTAGAAACGTAGATGTATTATATTTAGCTAATGTTCAGAATGGTAGATGTAGACCTAAAAAAGACTTACACAACAGGAAAATCGTCTATTACCGATGGTTTTTTCCAGCGGAAATAGTTGATTTTCAGGCGAAAATTCATTATTCTGGCAGTTTTTTTTTTTTCCATCGATATTAGTTACGTATGAAACTGATACTGGTGGTAATATTATCCGGCGGCTTTCCGGTGGTTTTAAGTTGTGATTTCACCAGTGGTCGGAGCGATGGCTGGTCCGCTAATCCACTAGAAATTCTGGGGGTCCTTTGACCGTCAGAAATACCACCGGTATTTGATGAATTTCCTATAATATTGGTTAGAATTAAAATATTTAAAATGACATTTCTTTATTAGATTTATATGAGAATTTGACTCTTAATAGTACACAACGGAGAAAAAGGATTCATTTAACCAACCCCACATAGTGGTATAAAAATTTCACCATATTTTAAGGATGTGGTGAAGATAAGTTTGGCAAGTAATGTAAAAGTTTGAATTTGTTGCAGGCTCCATCTCTGGTTAAGATCAGTAATGTGAAGTTCAAAAACATAACAGGAGAAACAAGAACAAAGAATGCTATAAATCTGGTTTGCAGCGATAGATTGCCATGTGAAGATATAGAGCTGAGCAACATAGATTTGAAGTACAGTGTTGCTGGAGATTTTGCTGTTGCTTCTTGTGTTAATGTGAAGGGCCGCTCATTTGGCCTTATGATCCCTCCATCTTGCATTTAGATTAAAGGATTTTTTTTTTTTTGTAAAGGGGTTTGAGAAATTAATTTCTCTCTCTAAATTAAGGAAAGTATATGGTGTACAATTTATATAGAGCATACTGTATGTATTTTATGTTAGAATGAATTTTTAAATTCTTGCATTTGTACTGAGAATAGTGTAGCTCTTAAATATTATATGCAACATTAATCTACTGATTATATCTATTTATCGTTTAAACAAAAGTTAAGATGTAGTAAGGATCTTTTTGGGAAGACAAATATTTTATAAAGTTGGCTGTGAAGTTGCTATGGGGAAAGCAACCTAGCTATTATAGTTGTAGAAAACAACTTTCCACCACATAAATTTCTAAAAAGCAATAATAAAGCATGCAGTAACCAACAGAGTCTTGCATTGGGTACCCATATCCACTCCCACCCATGTACCCATATCCACACCCACCCATACCCAATGGATATGGGTGGGTATGGGCACGCTCATGACCTTGTGGTTGGGTATGGATGAGTACTCAACATCGGGGGATAAATCGATTTATATTGCTAATCACCGTATATCTTATATTATTGCAATCTCACTATGTAGTGTGCAGCACTTAACCATATTGTGACTATGATAAATTCTGATATGCGGCTTGAAAGTTTGCAATCAGAGCAAAGGTCAACAAACCTCAAGGCCATCAGTCTGTGACAGAATGCGTTCAAAAACATGGAAAGTGGGTGGGTATAAGTGGATATTACCTCCCAAAAGTCACCATGGGTGGGCGAAGCCCATCAGAGTAAAGCATGGTACCCAATGGGTAGCCAATCAGGACCTCATGCAGGACTTTGGTATCCAAATAAAATTGTAATTGTTGCCTAAAATGCAAAACAACTTTGTGGTGTGGGATTTGTAAAGGTAATAGAAAATGACTCAAAAGATGGTGGAAATCAATTTGACAATGATAATATTGCAGTCTCTGAGATTTTTTATGTTTTTCATTATTTAAATATTTTGATAAAGATCAAGCTTCAATTTATTCATAATTATAATGATTGTATAGACTAACTCATTAATGCATGTCTTCAGCAAATAATAATAATCGTTTATTAGGTTTGAAAAACACCTTTTCTGACTCATTAGGAGTGATTCAGGCTTCATTTGAGACAACTTTCTTATTACTTTCAAATCACAATCATAAATTTTGTGGCTCCTACTTAAATTTTTGAGCTAAGAAGTTGCTTTTTACAATAACTTCAAAAAATTACTTTTCCTAAAACAGTTTTATTGTCACCTTAATAAAAAAATATAGCTGTCCCAAACACACCGTAACAAACCAACTCCACTTTTGCATTGACTCTCACCATAGAGGTCCACACTACCTCTATCACCAATCTAGCCTCCACTTCCCCAAACATGGCCCAACTTTCACCATCAGATCAGCCTATTTTCCACCATTTTTAGTGCCCCAGCATCAGGCCATCATATCACTCCATTTCATTTTCATCCACCACCACCACTAGTATATGATGGACCATCTACATGGTACAATCCTCCTATTGCGCCACTTCCATCATATTTCTATCTTGGATTCTCTTCAACAATTTCTCTTCAAGAAATTGAGAGATCAAAATAATTCTTTAATTTTAATTAGGAATTATGTTAATATTTCATAAAGAATCAAATGATCATTTTAATCATTTTCTCAATTTTAAATATATATCAAAATATCAATAAAGTTTTCAATAGTTTCCCCAACATCATTCTCATTCATAGAACTTATGATACACATGGCTCTAATAGATTAAGACTTCGTTTGAGACAGTTTTTTTTTATTACTTTCTAAAACAGCTTTCTAGCACAAAAATTTCTAATTCAAAAAATTTTTGTACTAAAAAGTTACTTTAAAAAGCAATAAGAAAGTCATCCCAAACGCAGCCTAAGAGACTTACTTTATACTGCATGTCACACTGAAGGATGACCTAATTGGATCAGAGAGCTGATATGGGGAAACTTATGTGCTATGTGGCTCAAAAAGTTACCATAGAAAAAGAGAGCAAATTACACAAAGTAATGAATCTGATGCTGGTAACCTTAGTGCTTCTTTGCATGCTAATGAGAAGGATCATAACTAAGGTTTTATCTGAGATAATTTTTTTTCTGTTTTCAAAAAAAAGTTGTGCTATAAAATTATTGTAACAAGTAGATTTGGATATGAGTTCAAAATTAAATTTTTGGAATGACTTAGAATAATTAATACAAAAATACCTCTTGAAGAAATAATTTTTATTGGATGATATTTAAATGGACATGTTTGTAAAGAGGCAGATGATTTTAAAAGTATTCATGATGGTCATGAGTTTGGTGCAACAAATGATGATGACAAGACCATATTAAATTTTAGATCTTAAGATTTTGTCTGTGCATGAGGATGCTAATGTTATGTGGGAAAAAATAACTAGTGATATTAAGAATATTGCAAAAGATGTATTTGGAGTTTCAAATGGAAAAACTCCTAATAGTAAAAACAATTTGTGGTGAAATCCAAATGTACATGATAAGATTAAAAATAAGAAGATTTCATATAAAAATTGATTTAATTATAAAAACTTTGATAATTGGGAAAGATTTAAAGATGCACGTAAGGAATCTAAGAAAGCAATATGCGATGCAAAGACCTTAGCTTTTAGTGATTTATATAATAGATTAGATACTAAGGAGGGAGAAAGATATATGTATAAGTTAGCCAAACAAATAAATATGAGTAGTAAGGATTTAGTTCAAGTGAAGTGTATTAAGGATGAAGATCAAAAAGTCCTTTTCTTATAAGATGATATTCACAAAGGTGGATGAGATATTTTGCTAAACTTTTTAATGAAGAATATGAAAATAAAATTGACTGTAGTGACCTTAACACCCTAAATGAAAATAAAAATTTCTGTTTTTATCGGCGTATTAGTAAAATCGAAGTTATAAAGGCTTTAAAGAAACTGAAGGGTGGAAAAGCTGTTGGACCTGATGATATTCATACATATGTGTGAAAATGCTTAGGGAATGAAGGAATTTCTTGGCTTACTA
>NW_021384046.1:0-1263 GCF_001605985.2 Dendrobium catenatum | reverse complement strand
TAAGGGTCAAACAATGACCCTTAAACTTAAAAAATAGCAAAAATACCCTTGAACAACTTAAAATGGGGAGATAAAATTTGGACATGTCAGAAACATGTCCAATTTTAATCTCCCAAAATTCCAGACCTGGTGGACTTGTATTTTTAAAGTAATTAAAGAAATTCATAAAATGCTCAAATTGAAATTAAACCTAAGACTGACCTAACCAAGGTCTGGAACCATAGGGTTTTTGTAGATCTCCCTGAGACCTTTCCAATGAGCCTAAGAACACCTAATTTTGACAAGTGTACAGGGAGTTATGAATTTTTGAAGTTCCCTTGAATTTCTGGATTTATTAATCCGGTAATTACACAGTCAGCAACCGTTAGCACGCGCCGCACACTGATTGGCCAAGCAATCATTGGCGCTAACGATTAACGGTTGGGCTAATGACAGCCGTTGGATGGCGGATCGAACGGTTGGGATTAATAGCGCTCCGATATCGCGGGATTTAAACCGAGCCGTTGATCGAGATCAACGGCTGGGATTTCATCTTCAACCTCCCACTCGTATCAGAGACCGCAGGGCTTCACCGGCTTGATCCGGGCGATCCCGCCGGCAAACTCCGATGAAATTTCACAGGGAGGATCAGGATGATGGAAACCTTCAATCCAACAGTGGAGATCCGTTGGGGTGAAGGTTTCCTTCACACTTGACCAGACTAACTAGCTAGGGAGCTCGGAATGGAGAGATTACCATAGAGAAGGCCTCAACGAATGAGCTTCTCTATCAGGAAGCTTCAGGGGATGGTGGCAAACAGTTCTCCTTCAGACGTCAGGACCGGAGGGTGGCCGGAGGTGCGACTACGAGCGGGACGCCGAAGGCTTTCACGGGCGCTTGCTCGAACGAAAGGAGGGATCGGTCTCTGCGCTCGAAGGAAGCGCCTTGGAGTTTGAAGGAGCTTTGACAATCGAATGAGAGCGAATGCCAATGGTTCTAGCGGTCTGGCGAGCTCAAGGGTATTCGGCCACCTTTCGAGAGCTTGGACGGCCGGGATTGAGCTGGATAGGGCTCGGATCGCTGCCAGGTGGACGATGGCAACGTCTAGGGGAGATCGTGGGGATCAAACTGGTGGACGACAGCCTTGAGCCAGGAATTTTCTGGGGGGACCACGAAACTCAAATTCCATTGGCTCCGACCGCCGCAGGCCATGGTCTAGGTCGGGTTGACTGGGGGAGGCCGATGGGGACATGATGGAGCCAACGGTGGAGTCAATTTGGCCTG
>NW_021384045.1:0-424 GCF_001605985.2 Dendrobium catenatum | reverse complement strand
TGTGATTTTGAAAAGTGAAATTGTGTTTGTCTTTTGTAAAAAGTGTATGTGTTGAAAAGTAAAAGATTTCTTTTCCTCCCTATCTCTCTTCTTTTTTTTTTTTCTTTCTCTCGCGTCGGAATAAAAATTGAAAAAGTATATAATATGAATTCAAAAGTGAAAGTGTGAGAGTTTTGGAGAAGGGGTTGTGTAGATTTTTGAGAATAAAAGGGTTTGAATGATTTTTGGAAAGTAAAATTTTAAAGAAGAGTAAAAGTTCTCTTTCTTTTCTACCCCTCTCTCTCTTTCCACTTTCTTATGCTTCAAAATAAATATGAAATGTGTTCAAAAGTGAAAGGTTTAAAAAGCCAAGCAATGAACCAGTGTTCAAGCCCGAAGAAAGGTACATCTTTATTTTTAGTAAACTTCAATTATTTTAGTATTA
>NW_021384044.1:0-252 GCF_001605985.2 Dendrobium catenatum | reverse complement strand
AGTAGGAAGTTGTGTTGCACAAGTACTATGGTTAAAATAACAAATTCTTGTTCTTGGACTACCTATTGGAACCATCTCGATCATGTGTGACAATACAAGTGCAATTTGTATCTATAAGAATCCAATTCAACACTCTCGAACGAAACACATAGACATTAGACATTATTTCATTAAAGATCACGTCGCTAAGGGAGATATAGAATTACATCACATCGCTACAGGAGATCACTTGGCAGACATATGCACAAAACC
>NW_021384043.1:0-943 GCF_001605985.2 Dendrobium catenatum | reverse complement strand
TTTTGGGCAGGAGGAGTGGACGACCGGAGGAGGGGGATGAGATGAGCCATAGGGACCGGGTCATGGGAAGTAGATGGAGGAAAGGTGGGATTCCTACTCTCGATACACAAGGGAAACATGGAGGCCATAAGCTCCACAATGGCATCAAATTCTTAAGATATGAATCAATAGAATATGATCGATAGGGAACAAATCTCTCTATTAGCTAAGGTGGATTCAAATTTGTCCCATTAGATAAATACCCATCACAAGACTACAAGGTACCCTTGGACGACGAAAACCATGGATGCCGAAAAGGATCCTTCTGTCTGGTTGGGTTCACTACCTCCTCTGACTAAGTAGAACAGAGATCATGATGGCCCGGGACAATGGAACCATAGGATTTTGATTGGGTCCATCATGCATTCCCCCACCTTCTGCTTTAAGTGCAAGATGGTGAAATTTCTAATTTTAAATATCAAATTCTCAAATATCAAACCTATACTGCTACTATATGCCAGATAACACATATTTATACGTATCTTATTAACGACTAGCCTTAATCGAAAGTTCTCTCTCGTTATTGGGAGGGGTCATTAACTAACTATAGGGGTTTGCGCCAATAGGAAACTAGAACTCAGATCATAAAATCCTCGCAAAAAATGAGGGCAAAATTTTTGTTTAGTGTCTTATCTACAAACCCAATATGTCTTCCAAAAATTTTCCCCGGAACTTAATCCGTTAAAACTCCTCAAAAAGTAACGGGGAGGGCGGTGTGCAAATTTTCAGAGCCCACAATGTCGACGAGCTTCATTCCTCATCACAGAAAGTTCCAGAGAGGACCGCTGATTTTAGAAGGTGCCTCCTAGCATTTTTGTCAAAAATGCAACTTTGTAGGTGCCATATGGAAAGGAGAGGTCTAATTGCATGTTGACCTGCGAATAAAAAAAAAAGAAAAGAAAGA
>NW_021384042.1:0-354 GCF_001605985.2 Dendrobium catenatum | reverse complement strand
TCCATCCAAAAATCCCGCTATGATATCAAGTTGATGCGTCTTGATATAAAAAACAACAACAAATTCCAAGAGATTAAACACAAAAATGGATTTATATTGATAGAAAACCAATAAGAACAAGCAAGATATGATGGTCCTCTTTCGAGAGGAACTTCTCTCCCAAATCCTTGATGCCTCTAGGATCCCTCACAAAAAAGAGCACTATATTAACTCTCACATCAAATTCTCCATACAAAACATAACATAAATCCTACTACTTATAGCAAACAAAAAATAATAAATTTCAAAACAGCCCTCCCGCAATTCCCTCTTAAATAAACCCCTAATCAACCACAAAATCAACCTTCTTAATTA
>NW_021384041.1:0-521 GCF_001605985.2 Dendrobium catenatum | reverse complement strand
TAAATATCATATGTAGATCCTCCTTATTTCCTCTAAATCAATAAATATCATATGCAAAATGTACACAAATGTAAAAATTGAAAGAATGTGAAATGGTTCGCAGTATTAAAAAGAAGCATAAAAGTGCGCTACAAATACTAAAAGAAAAAAAAGATGCACAATATCGCCACAAGTATATGTTCTTTCCTCTATCTTATAATCTTCAATTTCAAATCAATCTAACGCTCAATTATAATTAATATTAAAATTTGACTTATGTTAATTTTGATTTCATCAATCTTGCAATAATTTTCCTTATCAATTTTTCTAGACTAATTCATGACCATGCTATTTTTACCTTATTTTTATTAAATCTTAATTTAAGTGATATGAATTTTTATTTTTATTTAATGAACTTTAATTTTATCATTGCTATCATAACTTCATCTCTTTCAGGATCAATTATCAAAGATTTCTCATATGACTTCTTACAATTCAGTTGTTTGGTTCTTCTTCTCTTTTTGCTGTTGTCAAAAAGGGGG
>NW_021384040.1:0-306 GCF_001605985.2 Dendrobium catenatum | reverse complement strand
AAACAAAATAAATGTTACTTTTGCCAATCATAAAATGATGCCATATTGAGAGCTTATGAGATTTTTTGTTTTGTTTCTTAAAGTTTAATAGGTTATTTCAAATATAAATTATCATGAAAGCAGGGGCGGAACCAGCCCTTCATCTTAAGGGGGGCAAAACTTTCTTAGTATAATAGACTAATATAAAGAAAAGATGACATAATTAAAAGTGAAATCATGTATTTCATTATGATAGGAAAATTGAAAATCATTGCAATTCAAAGTTACCTAATTACCCTTTCTTTAATAAATTTTTTGTTTAAAGGG
>NW_021384039.1:0-1359 GCF_001605985.2 Dendrobium catenatum | reverse complement strand
CTCTGCCGGATTTTCGGGAAACAATGGGATTCTGCAAAACTTTGTAAATTTGCTTCAAGTTGTAATATGATCATCCCGATTTGTGGGACGAATCAGTTTCTTGTAATTTATAAAAATACTAGTGGAACTTTTCAGCTGGGCGTGACCCTGTGGTTTTTACCTTCTTCTGGGTTTTTCACGTAAAAATATTGGTGTTCATTTTCTTTTTTGTTTGTGTGTTGAATATTCATACAATGCTCAGACGTGAATTTGTAAACTTTACCGCCGCGTATATTCTAGCCTGCAACAATTTGGCGCCGTTTGTGGGAAATACTATCCCACAACTTCAAGTATTACTACAATGGTCAACAGACGTAGCAGTCGCATCGTTGGAGCTTCCTGCTCCAACTCCCACCAATCAAGAAATCAATCCGTGAATCACAGACGCCCAATGTCTACCTCTTTTCATCCTGGGGGGCAAAATGCTACCGGAGAAGAAATCTTAGGACCTTCTTTAGAAGAAAGAATTCGGAAGATGGAAGAATCTCATAATTAAATTCTTCAACTCCCACGAGAGACTTGGCAACCGACACTACCACAAAGGGAGGAAGTGCTTCTCCCTCGAGATCCACCATGGGTTGAAGATGTTCAATTCGAGCACTTCAAGCAGAAATTCCTCTTCCTCCCCCAAGAAGGCAGATACATCAGGATAACAAACTTGTCGATACAGCAAGTTCTACACATCCTCTGCCCTCAACTTGGCAGCCTCACATTCTTTCGGATCTCCCAGAAGGCTCTACCCAACTACACATTATTGATCTCCCTCGCAATGCTTTACGTCACGAATTATGAAGATTGGTACGGGAAGAGTTCCCATGAGGAAATGTGAGGCAAGCTCTCCGATAGAGGAACTTCCAGGAGTCGTCACTTCTAATTGAAGTCATCCTCCAGCACCCCATTCCGGTCAGATTCAAAGTACTTAATGTTGAGTCCTACGACAGGATGACCGACCCGTATGAACATATCGACTACTACATAACCATCATGCATATTCAATGAGCATCGGACACACTCCTTCGCCAGGTTTTTCCTGCCACCCTTAAAGGAAAGGCTCGAACGTGGTTCTATTCTCTTCCGTCCAAAATGATCCCTTCGTTCGTTAAATTAGCCATACTATTCGTTGAACAGTTTGTGGCTAATCGAAGAATTGCTAAGGATTCTTCCCACCTCTCCGGGATCAGCCAAAATGAGGGAGAATCGTTGAATGAGTATTTTCAACGGTTTTTCATCGAGGCTCGACAGATTCCAGGAGTAGACCCTGAATTACTCTGAGGGATTTTTCTTGGAGGTCTTCGTCCTGGCTCCTTCTATCACTACAGG
>NW_021384038.1:0-258 GCF_001605985.2 Dendrobium catenatum | reverse complement strand
GGTAGGTCGTGTGGTTTTGATATGTCCTAAATAGGATTATTAATTAAAGTTGTTTCAAGTTTGATTGGTTGACAAGCTTAAGGAATTTTTAATTAAAGTTTAAGTATTAATGATTTAAATCTTTTAAAATTAATTATTTAATTATTTGTTGGAAACCACCTTTGTTTCACACCGAGGCCGTGAAGTTTATTTCACCTTCCTTGGGGCTGAGTGAACAGCCTCGTAGGCCTGGGTTACCCAGTGGTACCCGATATGATT
>NW_021384037.1:0-1089 GCF_001605985.2 Dendrobium catenatum | reverse complement strand
CTGGACGATCGCAGGATCGGCAAGGATGATAGCAGGATCGGCCAGGACGATCTATTGAAAAACCTTGGTTACTTTAGGACGATAAATATTGGCCAGCTCGAATTCAGGGCGATGCTTTGGACGATTTTCCTCTTATTTGAACTGATCAGCCGAGACGATCGTGAGATCGGCCTGGACGATCAAGCCAATTTTAAATTATCTAGTTTCATTCAGGGCGATGCTCTAGACGATCTTCTGAGATTTGTACTGATCAGCCAAGCCGATGTCCATATCGGCCTGGACGACATTATCGGCAACTTGCAATTAATGAGCTCCTTTGAAGCTCTTCTATTTAAGATCTCTTGTTCAACGTTTTGAATAACCTTTTGGCTACTGCCTTGACCTGAGAAGGCCTTGAGGAGAGAAAGAGAGAGAGGGAGAGAGAGGATCTTGTGAGGGGATTCACAAGGGTTGCTTCAAGGATAGCTCTGCTTCTTCTTCGTCTAGAGTTTCTTATTCGTGGAAGGGTCGGTAGATGTAAGGAGTCAGCATCTAGTTGTTGGTTCACTGCCAGCTTCAGGAGGAAGAAAAAGGAGATAGGTTCTCTGCCTTGCCGGGGTGGAACAAAGGAGGTTCTTGTAAGGGCTTCTCCGCCTAGCCGTGGGGGCTAAAGGAGAGTCATGTTTTGTAGTGCAATACTTGGAGGGTGCCTCCAAGGAGTGGACGTAGGTCAAGTTGACCGAACCACTATAAATCTCTGTGTCTTGTTTTCTTGCTTCCACATTTTAATTTCCCCCCTTATTTTTCTCGTGGTGTGATTTTGGTTTATGTGATTTTTGTTCTTTGTGAAAAGAAATTTTTAAAAGACCAATTCACCCCACCTCTTGGTTAGCTTGGGACTAAGTTCATAGGGCTTGACATCCCTAACTAACTTTCAAGTGGTATCAGAGCGGGTTTCAAAAATTTAAGTTTAAAAACTTTTTGAATTTGAATCATGGCTAACCTTGGGAATCGTAACACTACGGAAGGGTATTCTACTACCCGACCTCCCCTGTTTGATAACCTACCTTTTGATTTTTGAAAAACCCGCATGTCAACATTTTTATAATC
>NW_021384036.1:0-473 GCF_001605985.2 Dendrobium catenatum | reverse complement strand
AAAAACTGCTAAAAACATGTTTTTCTACGCACTGGATTGTCCCGTACGAAATTGAGTTAATACGGACGAACTGAGTAAAAAACTGTCCCGTACGAACCATTTGTTCATCAGGACGAAACTGGTTCGTCCCGGGACAAAAAATTTCGTCCGGTACGAACAGTTATATCAAAAGTCGATTTCGAAAACTGCAGAATATTGCCAAAAACTTCCATAGTCGGTTCTCATCGTCCTGGACGAACTGGACTTCGTCTGGACGAAATTTTTACAGCGAGAAACTCATCCTGGGATGAAAAATGATTTCGTCTGGACGATCATTCCTTAGAAAAATTTTCCAGTTCATTTCCTGTTCGTTCCATTGCTCTTACAAGGAGATAACTGATCTGATCGTCCTGTACGAACAATGTTCGTCCCGTACGATCGGTAAAAAAACTTTTTTAAGATCTCCTTTAAGTGTGTGTAAATTTATTCACTAA
>NW_021384035.1:0-298 GCF_001605985.2 Dendrobium catenatum | reverse complement strand
TCTCTGGCCAGCCGACCGGAAGGTTCCATGGCATCGACGAAGAAGATGTGGTGAATGTTGAAGCTCTGTCTCTGATACCTGTAAACACAGACAAGAAAAGAAAAGCAGAGCAACGAGGAATAAGACATTGCAGAAACCAAGGAAATAGAAAATCCTCTGTTGTACTACTTTGCATTTACTGTAGCAACATACATATACTCAGTAAGGATAAGAAGAGAAAACGACATGAGCGGATAGGATGAAACCGTTAGCCATCAACAGTTTAGATGAGACGTCAGACTGCAGCACATGCCAATAC
>NW_021384034.1:0-320 GCF_001605985.2 Dendrobium catenatum | reverse complement strand
AAGCCATGTGTATCCCGAATCAAAGGTAAAGAATGATCTATATTTGGACCGTTACTATCTTGTTTAGGTCGAGATTTAGATCTTGCTCAATGAGTAGAAATCCAGCTATGGATTATATAAAGCTTGAAATTTATTGAGAGCATCATTGCATTTGTTAGAAGTTTTATGATCCCAAAATATCATCTTGGATATTGCAAGAGATCGAGGAATTTTCTTGACCACTGTTGTAGACAAGGTTGCCCCAGTCCACATTTAATTCTCATGAAATAGATGCAAAAATAGTTGATGTCAGGATGTTGACATGAACAACCTTTTGTGGT
>NW_021384033.1:0-462 GCF_001605985.2 Dendrobium catenatum | reverse complement strand
TAGTTCGTACTGGATGATGATCGGATACGAAGTTAGTTCGTACCAATATACATTGTGTTCGTATGCAACTATTTTTACACTATTCGTACAGGATGATCTGACAATCGTATGAGACGATCCACTATGTACAAAATTTAAAATCAGTAGTTTTTGGAGAGTTTTTAGTGTCTTTCCAATATAAGGTCCACTTAAAATTGTGTTGTAATCTTTTTGCTTATTGGTCTCCGTGTAAACTGAAGGGAGAGTGAAGGAGAGAGTGTGAGAGAGTGTTTGAAGGATGATTTTTACTACTAGATCTTGAAGGATTCACTTTGTACTCAAAGGTAAGAATCTCCAATTATGATTTGTGATTACTTTACTCTTTTCTCTCACCTTTCTAGATTTCTTGTGAGAAGATCTTTCAAGGAGATCCGGTTCTCTGCCTACACTTGGAGAGGGTGAAAGGACGAAGGGTTCTCTTCC
>NW_021384032.1:0-272 GCF_001605985.2 Dendrobium catenatum | reverse complement strand
TGAAAAATAATTTTATCGTTTCGTTCTTTTAAACTCACCCTTAATTATCCTAAGTAGGCTGCGATAGATGATCAATATTCTATGCATAATAACTTGCATATTAATGAGAGAGGTTGTCCGCCCAACTAATAACGCATTATTATTTTTGTCACATGTTCCATATAAATGATATTGAAAATGTGTTGAGTTGATTGATTGATATCTATCGCTAAATCCTTATTTTAATGCTCATTTCAAATGGTATTTTGTTAACTGTTTATGTAATAATTGAT
>NW_021384031.1:0-286 GCF_001605985.2 Dendrobium catenatum | reverse complement strand
TGAGAGTGTGCCTACAAAATTATCAAATATTAGACCTGGGAAACCAAAAGTGTTTAGGTTCTCCTTTTGGCAATTTAAAACTAGATGCATGTATGATATGTCTAGGTTTATGTATCTTAAGTTTCCACACCAAATGAATTTTCCTATCCAAAGTACAGGTGTGTGTTATATGTCCAATCATCCCACAAGAATAACATTAGGCTCCATGAAATGGATTTCTCAATCTTCTATAATTATTCTGTCTCTTCCTGGGTTGTAAAAATTTGGGATATAAAATAAGATTAGA
>NW_021384030.1:0-607 GCF_001605985.2 Dendrobium catenatum | reverse complement strand
AGCAGGTCAAAAAAAAAAAAAGTTTATAAAAAAGCAGTATCTATACTACTATTAAAGTGCCGCTTGTACTTCTTCCCATACGTCATCCTGGCCATTAAAAATTTAAACCTTTATATCCGTCGTTGATTTTATTAAAGCTTTATCCTAAGCTGTGTTTTCTCTTTCAAGGCATCCCTCCTCATTTCTCTTCGCATCCCTACACTCTTCATTCTTATCAAAAAAAAATCCCTACACGAAATGACGCTTTCATATATTCTCTCGACGCCGAAGCCTGCTGTATCTCGCGCTTCTCCCCCATTGTCGCTTCCTGCCTGTTCACCAAATATCCCGTTTCAAAAGGTAAACTTCTTAATGCTTTTCTTTTCTTCACGCCTCTTTTTAATTTCTTAAAATAGTTGTTGTCGAATTCTTTTTTGCTCTTACCTCGCTTTCGTTCGGATTTCGCTCGCCGAATCCTTCTGTATCTCGCGATGCTCTGAACTCATCGAACGCAGCTATACAAAACTTGCTCGAAGCCCCACGAGTTAACCTATTTTTTAATTCTTAGGGGCTGTTTGGTATCAGATTTATTCCCGGATTTAAGTCGGATTTACGCTAAATCCACCCA
>NW_021384029.1:0-250 GCF_001605985.2 Dendrobium catenatum | reverse complement strand
ATCTTCTCTCAAAAAATCTGCTGCAGCTGAACACTTTCAATCCCTTCTACCGCTCAGCTCTTCCCCACCTGCTCATACTCTGGATACCAAGATAAGCTATTATGGGGAGTAATATGGCTTCAACGAGCTCCAGATCTCAGCCGCCCATCGTTTCTCAGTCACGTACAACAAGCTGGAATCCCTCTGTTCATGTACAGAGCTTCCTTCCGAGCCTACATCTTAAGGTTCAGACTTTATTTCCTTAATGGTT
>NW_021384028.1:0-974 GCF_001605985.2 Dendrobium catenatum | reverse complement strand
TACGCGGGAAGCTATGGTATTTTGTTACTTTCCTTTAGTTTGCTCTATTAAGTATACCTTTCTTTTACTTTGCTCTATTACGCGTAGCTGTCAATGTCACTCTTCCAATACACTGCCTTTTATATCATATATGAACTATTTGTTTTGTTGGATTAGTTTTTCTTCGAAATGTTACTCTTCCAATAATCCTGTAACCATTTTACCTGCTTGTGTATTTTGAATTTGGTAGGCTTTAAACATTTAAGTACAATCTGTATAGGAATAAGATGGAGATTTGATTGCAGTGATGTCGAAGGCAGATTGTTGATGAGTTAATGTACTAATACTAATCTTCATGAGATTGGGTTTTATTGAGCACACTTTTATAATCAATTTGAATTTTTTTTTGAGTTCCATGTCTTGTTATAATGGATTTTTTGAACATACATTTTCATCTTGCTGTAAACTCTTTTTTCTTTTTACTTTTTTGGGTTAATATGTGCGTTTGTATGAGTGTGCGATTGGCGAGGGTGGGGTTTGCTATAGCTGATCATCGTAACTTGGTGAAAAGTTTCACTTTGTAGTGTTGACTGTTGAGTGCTATGTTGCAATTTATAGGATAGTTGATCTGAAACATCCAACTTCTGTCATTGTCTTGAACACAATGGATTCTAGAGGGTGGGCATTTGTTGCCACAAAATCAAGATATGCTTTAAATTCCCTGGATCGTTCCAGTTCTGCAATCAATTATGTAGCTGAAACCTTCTCTGGTCATTATGCTGAATTAGGAAATATGATTTTTATTTTGTTTTCACTGAAACCAAAAACTTGTTCGGAATTTTTAAACATTTATTGTTTTAGAAATGGTAAATAAAAACTTGTTAAAAAAAGAACAAAGTGTATGAATAATTAGCATAATTTAGAATTTAATAAATAGTTATTTACATCAAAGTATTAGGTAACGTATTTAAATATTATTTAATCCCTAAGTAATC
>NW_021384027.1:0-1608 GCF_001605985.2 Dendrobium catenatum | reverse complement strand
GAAGAGGCGTCTGAGGCAAAGAATTTGACTCCACAACTTGTTAGGAGAAATAAGAAGTATGTTAAATAGCCCACCACTTCAGTACTAGTTGATGGATACCATTGGGCGCCACACCCTCCTTCTTCCAATACGGAGGGTATTGTGTTGACTGGGTCTAAGAGAGGCCACCATTCTGTTGGTAGACCCCCGGTACCCCCTTCCAAAGCTGTTAGGTTGGCCTCAATAGTTGTCAAACCTAAGGGGAATGAAACTCTAAAATATCTGGATATCAAGGGCAAGAGGCCCAAATCCCCTGAGAAGAAGTTTGTTCCAAAAAGGACTAAGTTGG
Organism: Dendrobium catenatum; assembly: GCF_001605985.2. NCBI lineage: Eukaryota > Viridiplantae > Streptophyta > Magnoliopsida > Asparagales > Orchidaceae > Dendrobium > Dendrobium catenatum. The sequence goes on along the minus strand of NW_021384027.1, from coordinate 1,280 downwards.
AGAATTTACCACCACCTCCAAGAACCCCAAAGTTCATTCTCCAACTCCAATGAGTACCAGTTGAATCTCCTCCAGTCTTGATTGAGTCGATTGATGTTCAACCCAGTGCTCCAGCTGTTGCAGTAGATAGTTCTCTTGCAGTCAGTCCAGTTCCTGATTCAGTAATGATTATAGTTGATGATCCGATTGTAGATAGCACAGATTTATGTGTCATTCCTAGGCTCCCTACACAAGAGTCTGAGGACCTTACCCTACCTGATGTAGGAGCTATTTCTCTACAAGCTCCTACTTCACCTCCTGAGGTATATGTCCCTCTCCCTGTAGAGAATGCCACTTCTCTGACTACCGATCTTGGGACAGTCGAGAAGGAAGGAATTGACCTAGATCTTGAGATAAAAGAAGAGCCAGTTACAGAGTCTCAGTCAGATCCTAATCCAAAACTTACAGAAATCATTGCTCTCCTGGATTCTGAAGAGTTATTTGATATGACTGAGTATAAGGGATACTTACCCCTCGATCCTAAGTCAATTGGGGATAGACCGGTCGAGGAGGTAGTTCAAGAAATAAGAAATATTCTGTTAAACAAAGAGGGAATGGCTTCTTTTGATCCAGATCTGGATGACCTCCTTGGAGAGGAAGATGATTATATTGGTAGCAACTCCATGGTCGAAACTAGAGGTTCCAAAAAGGAGGCCGAACCTGGTAGGCGTCGGCTTGCTAGAGATGATGACCCACAGGTTGTTGGGTCCGATTCAGATGAGTCTGTAAGGGCTAGGGGTGAGGAGCATATTAAATATTTGGAGAACCAGTTGACAACCATGATGTCACAAGTCAAAGAAATGCAAGAAAGATTTGATAAGTCAGAGCAGGATTCACTTAAGATTCAACAAATGGCTCGAGAGATTGTTGAAAGGGTTAAGAAAACAGAGTCTGGTCCCAAGACTCCCGAGTCAACACCAGTGATTCCTCCTTTCCAATCAGAGGCATCTCCAGTAGCACCTACAGTTCCCCCTGTTCTTCCAACTCTGCTTCATAAAGACATTAAGCAACTGATTAAGGTCCAGGTAAGGGAGGCCTTAGCCTTTTCCCAAGGAACCGCATTTATTCCAAAGTGTAGACCCTACCCCAAAGAATATGATTCAGTTCCTTACCCAAAAGGCTTTGTGCTACCAACTTTTAAAATTTTCACTGGAATAGAAAACCCGAGACAACATCAAGCCCACTTCAGAGCAAGTTGTTGCAGTGCGGGAGGGTCAGATGCTCTACTATTTCGCCAATTT
>NW_021384026.1:0-266 GCF_001605985.2 Dendrobium catenatum | reverse complement strand
TCCAAGTATTCTTTTCATTAACATATAATTCAAATTTACAAAAAAAAAAAAGCAATGACATATCACATAAGAACTCATAAGTCATCAGCACTGACAGCACTAAGGGGTTCTTCATTTGAACATCTTTATGATGAACTGCTCTCTCCCCTTCCTCCTCTCCTATAGAGTCCAATGTCGGGCATTTACTTCAAGATTTATGTAAGTTTTGATATATATACCATGAGGTGAAAGCCTTATGCCAGTGAGGCGAGGCGAGCCTCAAGGCG
>NW_021384025.1:0-318 GCF_001605985.2 Dendrobium catenatum | reverse complement strand
TGTTCTTTCATATTCTATTTGAATTGGGGCTGCTGCAATTTTTCTCTGGATTCCTCTCCCACGGCTTGCTGTTGCCTGCTGTGTACCCTCGTTTTTGTCTCCTTTACTGCCATGACTTCCCCCTTCTCCCGTGAAATGTGTAGTTGTTGGACCCGATATTTGGCTACTAGTTTCCTATGCTGGAGCCGTCGCTTTCCTTGTGAACTGCTGTGCCGTTTGGGATTTCTATACAAAAGCTGCTGGGTTCCGTGAATTTACCTGGTTCCGTGGCCTTTTTCCTCCTCTGCTTTGCTGTGCCTCTTGGGATTTCAGCAAGGT
>NW_021384024.1:0-700 GCF_001605985.2 Dendrobium catenatum | reverse complement strand
AATGTAAATTGCTTGATTATTATTATCTCCTTCTCTTCATACTATTTTCAGGGTGGAAATGACAATTCATCTGATGCCTGACAGTCTGCTGATGAGCTCTAGTATTAGATGTGATGCTTCTGGTTATATGGATATCTTATGTAATTTTGAACTTATGTTGTTGGTTGTATGGATATCTTATGTAATTTCGAACTTATGTTATTTTAATTTTGAATTCTATTGATTGTTATTTTGTGCTCATTTCCTTTCTTGTTATATATGAGGAATAATGTTTTCTAATAATTTTTCTTGAGTTTGACTTGGCATTTAGTGATTTCTTATTGCTGAAATGTTCATCATACTTGAAGACATTGAGAAGTGCAAACCACTAAATATTGTCATCTCAATACTCAGCGATCTCAGTTTAAGTGGTAATTCAGCTCAATACTAAGCGTTATGGAAAATGATGAGCTGGTTTCATTTCCAAATGAGGAAGTGACTCAAATATATTGTTCTAATCATGTGACTCAAATATATTTTTCTATATTCTCTTGTTGTTCTGAATCTCTATGATTTAACTTGTGTTTTTGTTTTAGCTACAACTCCTATTTATATGGATTTTATGTTTCGGTTTAGTGAATGTCTCTGATTTGTTATATTTCTGTAGCACAATTGGTTAACCAACTTATCTAGCTCTAGGGTGAATGGTCAGGTTTCACAA
>NW_021384023.1:0-254 GCF_001605985.2 Dendrobium catenatum | reverse complement strand
AAGCTATGGTAATCAAGTTTAAGATATATTAAGGCTTCATTTGGGACGGCTTTCTTACTGCTTCTTAAAACAATAATTTAGTAGAAAAAATATTATTTTTGTACTAGGAAGCTGTTTTAAGAAGCAGTAAAAAAGCTGTCCCAAATGAAGCCTAAGTCAGTTAAAGTTAAGATATTTCGATATTTATTTTTTATTTTTTATTTTATTATTATTATTTTTTAATTTGATATAGTTAGTTTCATATTCATTGGAAT
>NW_021384022.1:0-203 GCF_001605985.2 Dendrobium catenatum | reverse complement strand
CCACAACTCCATACTGCTGTCCCAATTACTGTGGTTGTTGTCCTGAGGAGCCCGCACCGTCCCCTTGCTGTCCCGCAGCTTGGAGAGGCTCCCAAAGGCTTTTCAAGGCAGCTAGGAATGTCAGATTGCTGTCTACTTCTCCTCCAACACTCCAATAATCACAACAGAGCATAGTAACTCCTCTACTTTGGGTAAAGTCTAAT
>NW_021384021.1:0-216 GCF_001605985.2 Dendrobium catenatum | reverse complement strand
TCTTCTTCTGAAGCACTGGCATGTGCTTTTTCTTTTTTCTTTTTCCTCCCTGAAGAGCAATCTGAAGGAAGCATCATTATAATAAACTGGCTCTTCATATTATTCATCAGGATCCACCAAATTATATTTCTTTTCCAAAATATATATAATTAAATGTCCCAAGAAAATATTCCTTTTTATCTTCTGTTCAGCATGACCTATTTCTGAAAGCCCATA
>NW_021384020.1:0-318 GCF_001605985.2 Dendrobium catenatum | reverse complement strand
TTTGGTGCATTCTAAAGAATGTGCCATCTTGTTTGGCGCATTCAAAGAAGGCGTATTCAAAGAATGTGTTAATTTGTTCGGCACATTTTTTAAATGCGCCAAATCGAGTGACACATCTGCTCGTTTTTAAATTTTTTTAAAAATCTGCTCATTCTGCTAATTCTGACTTAAATCATGTTCGTTTTGAAAATTTGGCCTATAGGCTTTGTTTGGGAACGGTTTCTTATTGTTTCTTAAAGTGATTTATTTAGTATAAAAATTAAAATTTTATACTTAAATTTTTTTTAATAAATAGTAAAGAAATCATTCCAAATAAAA
>NW_021384019.1:0-235 GCF_001605985.2 Dendrobium catenatum | reverse complement strand
TAGGCTGTAAATATTTGAAGGTTTTACAGCCTATGAACTTTGATTAAGTTTTTGAGGTTAGAGACCTCAGAATGGACTCAAATTTGGATGATTACCTCTAGAAACATGTCCCATCAGTATGCAACTGACAGACTTTGAATCAGAGGTCATTTAACTAGGTTTCAAAGTGTTTGATATTTCAATGAAAAAGGGATTTAAGACAAAACCTTTGGACCTTGGATTTGGCTTGATTGAC
>NW_021384018.1:0-1097 GCF_001605985.2 Dendrobium catenatum | reverse complement strand
TACTTCTCTTTCCCTCACAGCACCACGTACATGTGCGGCGGGTGGTTGTAGAGGTGATTTTCACTCTTTGTCTCGCCGTTGCGAATATGGTCAGGCAGACATTGAGTTGTCTCCATTCACTGTTTCGATCTGGTCAGGTGAATGTGAGATTTTATCTTTTGCCCTGCTGTTTCGATCTGGTCAGGCAGACATTAGACTTTTCGGGAAGCTCTTTATTCGCTGTTGCGAATATGGTCAGGTGAATATTGAGCTGTTCTCATTCGCCATTGCGAATATGGTCAGGTGAATGCTGAACTACCTTTCTCTTTCCCTTTTGTCTCGCTGTTTCGATCTGGTCAGGCGAATATTGGGTTGTCCTCACTCGCTGTTTCGATCTGGTCAGGTGAGTGTTGGACTTTTTCTTTTGTCCCACCGTTGCGAATATGGTCAGGTGGACATTAGACTTTCGGGAGGGCTCATTATTCGCTGTTGCGAATATGGTCAGGTGGATTTTGAGCCGTTCTCATTCGCTGTTTCGATCTGGTCAGGCGAATGTCGACTCCCTTTTTTTGGTTAGGTGCCCGACATAGTCCCTGGGAGGCATACTTCACCACCTCTTCATTCCCCCTGTTTTATTTTCCTGTTTGGGGGTTGTTGAGTTTTCTGCTGATTCTTTGTTTCGCTGTTTCGATCTGGTCAGGCGAACATCGAGTCGTCCTCATTCACTGTTTTGATCTGGTCAGGTGAATGTTGGACTTTGTCTTTTGTTCTGCTGTTTCGATCTGGTCAGGCGGACATTAGACCTTTTGGGAAGCTCATTATTCGCTGTTGCGAATATGGTCAGGTGGATATTGAGCTGTTCTTATTTGCTGTTTCGATCTGGTCAGGCAAGTGTAGAACTCCCTTCCTTTTTTTACTCGTGTTCACTGTTTCGATCTGGTCAGGTGAGCATTGAGTCTTTCTCCATTCACCGTTTCGATCTGGTCAGGTGAATGTGAGATTTTTCTTTTCCCTTCCGTTCTGCTGTTTTGATCTGGTCAGGCAGATGGTTGGTTCTTTTCTTTTTCTACTCATGTTCACAGTTTCGATCCGGTCAGGTGAGCATTGAGTCTTTCTCC
>NW_021384017.1:0-216 GCF_001605985.2 Dendrobium catenatum | reverse complement strand
AAAACACTCATTATTTGGCATCATAAAAATCTCAAACTCGGGGTCATGGGTTGCAACAGGTTGTTTGTGCTACCCATGGCTCAAACTATACTCTGCTAATAAACTCTATCCTCTCTCCACACCATGTATATTCATAGGCTATGCTCCTTCTCAAAATGTTTATTACTATTTTAATTTCAAAACTAGACAAATATATGTCACTCAGCACATTATCTT
>NW_021384016.1:0-286 GCF_001605985.2 Dendrobium catenatum | reverse complement strand
AAACCGCAAGTCTCCTCTCCACCTTCCTCCAAAACCGCTGGTCTCCCTCCTCCTCAAACTACCGGCCACCCTCTCCTTTCCACCTCAAGCCGCCGGCCTACCTAGCCCAAGCCCAAGCTGCCGGCCCCTCCTCCCCCACAAGCCTTTGATTTCAAATTCAATTTGCCTCTTAAACACCTTCCTAATTTATCCTATTATTAATTTGGAAAGTCTCTTAATTTGAATTCAAATGGGATTTGAAATTCAAAACCTTTCCTAATTAATAAATCTATTTTAGGAAGCCCCC
>NW_021384015.1:0-223 GCF_001605985.2 Dendrobium catenatum | reverse complement strand
TTTTTACTTGAAATCAAATGCCCCCAATAAAAAATCTCGTAAAAAAAAAAAGTAAAGTGATCCATATAATACTGTTAAATTCATCAAATGAAAGTGTACGTCAAAATAATTATTAAAAATCAGGAATTAAATTTAAAACACATGAAAAATGTGTTAAAACTATCTCATTTTTATTATTACTTATTTTTTAAAATAAAAAACTATCATAAATTTTAATTTACTT
>NW_021384014.1:0-1549 GCF_001605985.2 Dendrobium catenatum | reverse complement strand
TAGAGTGTAGAGTTCCCTTTTCTGGTTGAGAGAGCCCGACAGAGTCCCCGGGAGGCATTCCTCACCACCCTTTCCTCTTCTGATCGTCGCGGTATATGCGCCCGACGATATTAGAGCGTTGTTCTTTCATCTTTTCATCGCTGCGGCATATGCGCCCGATGATGTTACAGTGTACCTTTCCTCTTCTGATCGCCGCATCATATGCGTCCGACGATATTAGAGTGGTGTTCTTTCCTCTTCTTATCGCCGCGGCATATGCGTTCGATGGTATTAGAGTGTAGAGTTCCCTTTTTCTGGTTGGGAGAGCCCGATAGAGTCCCTGGGAGGCATTCCTCACCACCCTTTCCTCTTTTTATCGCCGCGGCATATGCGCCCGATGATAACAGAGTGTTGTTCTTTCCTCTTCTCATCGTCGTGGCATATGCGCCCGACGATATTAGAGTGTTCTTTCTTCTTTTTATCGCCGTGGCATATACGTCTGACGATATTAGAGTGTTCTTTCATCTTCTTATCTCCGCGGTATATGCGCCCGACGGTATTAGAGTGTAGAGTTCCCTTTTCTGGTTGAGAGAGCCCGACAGAGTCCCTGGGAGGCATTCCTCACCACCCTTTCCTCTTCTGATCGTCGTGGCATATGCGCCCGACGATAGTAGAGTGTACTTTTCCTCTTCGTATCGCCGCGGCATATGCGCCCGACGATAGTATAGTGTACTTTTCTCTTTTTATCATCGCGGCATATGCTCCCGACGATAATAGAGTGTACTTTTCCTCTTCATATCGCCGCGGCATATGCGCCCGACAATAGTAGAGTGTCTTTTCCTCTTCTTATCGCCGCGGCATATGCGCCTGACGATAGTAGAGTGTTCTTTCCTCTTCCTATCACCTTGGCATATGTGTCAGTGAGGGTAGAATATGCTTTTCCTCTTCTGATCGCCGCGACATTTGCACCCGATGATAGTAGAGTGTAACTTTACCTCTTCTCATCGCCGTGACATATGCGCCCGACGATATTGGAGTGTACTTTTCCTCTTCTCATCGCCGTGACATAAGCTCCCGATGATGTTAGTGTACTTTTCCTCTTCTCATCGTCGTGATATATGCGCCCGATGATATTAGAGTGTACCTTTCCTCTTCTCATCGCCACGGCATATGCACCCGACGATATTAGAGTGTACCTTTCTGTTGACCTCGATTTTTGCTCCAATATTCTCGAGCACCTTCGATCAATTAGATTGAACCTCGTCGAGCCCAATTTGAACTCGAATCGATCCGAATTGGTTTTAGTTGGACTCGACCCTGCTCAATCAAGCCCGAACCATTTGTTTAGACTGCGACGAGTTCAATTTGACCCGAATCGTCTTTGATTTGATTTGATCAAATCAATCGAGCCCAAATTTGATTCAGATCAATTCAATTTAATTCAATTAAATCCCAATCTACTTTTGCTTTCATTTGAATTCATTCCCTAAATCTAGTAATCACATTGACGGCTGGGATCTCTCCCAAAAATCCGTATTCGACCGTTGCCAGTATTCAGTCGCGTGAGACC
>NW_021384013.1:0-317 GCF_001605985.2 Dendrobium catenatum | reverse complement strand
AATTCAGTTCCATAAGGAAAAACAAACGTGAAATAAAGATATTAAAATATTATTTATACTTACCCTGTACAATGGAGAAAAATACAAATAACGTTGAAATTTCTCCGCCATTAATCTACTCTGCTCAAGTAAAAAGAAAGCAAATGCATCAACATGGTTATCACCTAACCAATCATTTGTGAGCAGAAAGTGAATATCTGATCTTTTTATATCAATATTTTCAGATACAAATATTTTGTGCTCCCTATAAAAAAAAAATACTGTTAGAGCGCAACCATAGGGCAACCATAGCGCAACCGTAGCGCAACCATAGCGCA
>NW_021384012.1:0-308 GCF_001605985.2 Dendrobium catenatum | reverse complement strand
TCATTCAATCTCTAAAAACTAGCTTCACACTCCGGTGCCCAAATAAAAACTACTGACTCTGAGTCAGTCTCGTCAAAGGTGCAGAAATCTGGGAAAATCCCTTCACAAAATTTCTATAACAACCAGCCATGCCTAAGAAACTACGTACCTTAAATACCGTAGTAGGCATTGGCTAATTAGCAACTGCCTGAATTTTCTGGGGATCAACAGAAATACCTTCGCCGCTCACTACATGCCCTAGAAAAAAATTCAGCCATAATTCACATTTGGTAAATTTAGCAAACAACTGGTGCTGCCTCAAAGTCTCC
>NW_021384011.1:0-473 GCF_001605985.2 Dendrobium catenatum | reverse complement strand
ACTAACCCTTTTGGATATATACGTACATATAAATGGGTTTTGGATTCTAAATAACATAATAAAATCTAAATAGCATAACAAAAATTACTTGCAAGTAAGTTTGAATTTAAAATGTATAATAAAAAAACTAGGGTTTATACAGGGCCCTAAAGTTGAAATTCATAAAACACAACAAGGGTTCTGAGCCTTAAGGTTTATCTAAGCTCTAAAATACTCATTGTATACCATAGCCAATGTTCGATGGTTCTGCCCGTAGCACCTCCAACCGGTTGGATGGAGGTGACTAATGCCTCTGTTCATTTCCCTTTTGTTCATTTGATTGATAATGTTTCTAGAAGTTCATGCAAATCAAGAAAATAAAATAGGGATTAGAAGCATGTTTAATAATTAAAAAATACATTTAAATTAAAACAAACATTTTTTTGGGCTTGGACACCGATTTGTTGATTGTCTTTTGAAATTGTCACTTTTGA
>NW_021384010.1:0-306 GCF_001605985.2 Dendrobium catenatum | reverse complement strand
GAATGATCTTTGAGAAGATTTTCATGCTCTTTTTGTAAACTAAAAAAATCCAATTTCAGGCTAGCATGAGTTTTCTTAAGTTTTCTATATGATGCATGTATTTTTTCAAAAACTTCAAGGAGTTGATCATATGTTAGTTCACATATCTCTTCTTGGTCACTTTGACCAAGATTATTGTCTTCCATTAAACACAACTTTGTTGTCTCCTACTCAAGTTTAGTTTCAGAAGAATCTGATGTAGAATCTGCCCTGAACGCCTTTTGGAATTACTTCTTGCTCTTGTCCTTTTTGAGGTTTGGTTTCTCC
>NW_021384009.1:0-238 GCF_001605985.2 Dendrobium catenatum | reverse complement strand
ATTGAGAAAAGTTTGATTTTCATCACAAAGTGAAAGAATTTTTTTTTTTGATAATTCTCTTATAATATTTGAAAGTGAACGTTTAAGTTTTAATCATCTTAACCCAATGAAAATGATAGATGGGAAAAGATTCAAAAACTCAACGAAGAATTGGTTGACTCCTAAATTAAATAATTTGAATATGACCATAATGAGTTTAATCAAAATATCCAAAACTTAACAATTTTCTTTAAAGAAA
>NW_021384008.1:0-208 GCF_001605985.2 Dendrobium catenatum | reverse complement strand
CCTAAGGGTCGAGCTAAAATCCACAAAGTTCAACAAGCCTAAGGGCCGAACTTTGCAAATCTTATAAGCTCATAAACCTAAGGGTCGAGCTAAAATCCACAAAGTTCAACAAGCCTAAGGGCCGAACTTTGCAAATCTTCTAAGCTCATAAACCTAAGGGTCGGGCTAAATCCAAAAAGTTCAATAAGCCTAAGGGCAGAACTTTGAA
>NW_021384007.1:0-269 GCF_001605985.2 Dendrobium catenatum | reverse complement strand
TCGACGGAGTCGAGTTTTTCTCCCACCTGGGGAGAATAATGAGGACATCGAAGATCAACGGCTACGATCGTGTCTATTTATTTTAATGTATTTTATTTGTTATTTGTACTTTTCCATTTATACTCTCACTTGAGGGCTTTGTTTTATGTTTGCCCTAGGGGCAATTATGTCTTTTATTTTGTTTTCCTTCATGTATTTGGCTATTTAAGCTTTCCCCTTCCTTTTGGAAAGGGGATGATTATTGAATGAAAATTTGGCTATTGTGTTCT
>NW_021384006.1:0-225 GCF_001605985.2 Dendrobium catenatum | reverse complement strand
CACTATAACAGAGAAATTGCCATTGAGTTTAAGATTGGAAAAAAAATTCATAATAGCTTCAAGGGATGGCCAGTGGGACAGAAACTTCCAACCCAACATGAACTCAAATGGAACTGCAAGAGAAAAAACCTCAGCTTCAGAAATCCATAAGGAAGGCATCCCACGATGAGTAGAAATCTTAAAATCGAGGAAGGAAGAAATGTTACCAGAAAGAGCATCTCTAAA
>NW_021384005.1:0-304 GCF_001605985.2 Dendrobium catenatum | reverse complement strand
GACGATCGGTGGTCGACGGCAGTTCCACGGGGCCAAAGAGCTCTTTCTTTCCGATCACTATGACATCCAGAGCACTCACACTATTGAAGGAAAATGCGTTGTTCACTCCTTCAAGAACTACACCAAGCTTGAGAATGTCGGGATAGAGGACTACTTCTGCCGCTTTGAGTAAATAGTCATGGCTCAGTGTTTTGGAATTGCTTTCACTTGGTAGTTCTTTGTAAGGATTGTCTTTCATGTTTGTTTTGAGGACAGAGGTAAAGCTTTTCCAGATAGCTGTAATGGTAAAGCTTTTTCAGTGTAG
>NW_021384004.1:0-265 GCF_001605985.2 Dendrobium catenatum | reverse complement strand
ATTTTCCTAAAATGTTAGTACACACAAGAGCAAAATAGTTCTTCCAAAATATGTTAGGAGAAATAAAAATCAAAGCAATAATAATTGGAATCATCAAAAACATACAAGTTGCAAGAATATCAAACAGACAAGAACTAAGTAGCAACTATCTCAACACTCCAAACCTCAATATGGCCTAATCAAATAAAACTCTAAAACCTCCTCTAATGCATCTTAAACATCATTAGGAATACATTAGACTCAAATCAAAACCATGGTCATGTAT
>NW_021384003.1:0-236 GCF_001605985.2 Dendrobium catenatum | reverse complement strand
CTCCAATTTGATGCTCGTGATATTTTGGTGATTTCCTAAAGTTACAGTAATCTTTCGACGCCCCCTACCTGTGAGGGGGAGGTTGGGGAGGGCACTTGCCCTTTAGATCCGCTCGGCCAGATCAGATCGACGGCCGAGGGGGCTTCGGAGGACATATCAACCCTGGCACCGATCTTCATTGGTAATTGCGGGCCTCTTTCTTTTTTTAATAATAATAAGTATAATAATTATATTAT
>NW_021384002.1:0-311 GCF_001605985.2 Dendrobium catenatum | reverse complement strand
GTAAATAACAAAGTATTTTATTGACTTTCTCAGAATTTGTTAGTTACCTACCTAAAGTATATAATGAAGTGATTATCTGTGTAAAATGAGAATACATATCAGTAATTGATTCATTCAGTTGCATGCAAATAGTTCATAATTATGTAATAGAATTATTGACCATGATTTTGTCAAACCTTGGGTCCCATGGGACAGACCAAGCCTCTTGAGCTCAGACCCATGTCTTGGGTCAACCTGGTTGACTAGGTCAACCCAAGTTGACCCATTAGACCCATTTTGAGCCTAAATTAATTCCAAACCCATTTCAAATT
>NW_021384001.1:0-312 GCF_001605985.2 Dendrobium catenatum | reverse complement strand
CATGTGCAATAAACTTTTTTATATCTAACTTAGATTGCTTGGCCCATACCGAAGCATAGCCCACCTTTAAATGTAGCTCGTCAATCCAAAAATAAGCCTTAAATTTTCACGTATTAAATATTTAGAACACGAGAAATATACAAAATTAAGAAATATGGTTATAAAATCCAAAATAAAATCAAATGATAAAATTAAAGATATAAAATAGTGAACATATAATGATTTCCTATGCAGTATCTTAATCAAATAACTCCCTATACATAAATAAATCAAATAACCCCTTAAAATTGACGAAGCTACGTCGGTTGGATC
>NW_021384000.1:0-302 GCF_001605985.2 Dendrobium catenatum | reverse complement strand
CAATAATCATATATTCATATTCGTATGCAATACAGTTTAAATCATCAAATTCAGAAAAATCGGAAATCGTACGAAAATTCGGTAGCGTAACGGCAGTCTATCAAATTTACACAAAATCCTACAAAATCATAATTCACCAAATTACAATAGAATGTTCACAACAATAATATAAGACTATTATTCTACTGAATGAATATCAATAAACATCCTGATATTTTTCTATTCGATCAAAATCACGTAGAACCCAAAATAACCGATAAAATTATTCTAGAAAAGAATCAAATCGTGTAGAATATTCGTAT
>NW_021383999.1:0-512 GCF_001605985.2 Dendrobium catenatum | reverse complement strand
CTTTGTTGAATATCATCTTCTAAGAAAAGTATTTTTGGATCTTCATCCATAATACACTTCACCTGAACTAAATCCTTTCTACTCCTATCTCTAATATACTCGACCGCTTTTTTTAATATACTATACCACTTTTTTTTTTGAAGAAGAAGATCATTCATTTATTTTCAAGAGATACTAACTTATTATGTTTTCCAATCATGATTTTATCTTCTTCTTTATCTATTATTTTACCTATTATTAATTGTGTGGTAGCTAGTAGGATGTGTTTTTGTGACTTAGAGATATATGATAAGAAATATAAATATAGTCTTATATTGTTGCCTATCTCTGACTTTGATGTTAACATAGGTATGGATTGGCTAAGCAGATATAGAGATTGGATTGATTATTTAAAGAAGAGAGTCAATTTATTTAAGGGTAGCAAGGGCTACATATTTTAGAGAGTTATGGGAGAAATGTCTTATTTAATATATGCTATGTAAGTAAATAAATTATAGAAGAAGGTTGAGTAG
>NW_021383998.1:0-282 GCF_001605985.2 Dendrobium catenatum | reverse complement strand
GTTTTTTCTCTCTTTTGTTTTATACAGCAGGTCAACAGGCTTTATGGCTTTTGTAAATGAATAGAGTTAGATCGGCTATACTAGGAGTAAATCCAAGTCGTTGAAGATGTCCAGAGATGTAGCAAACCTCTGGCAAGGAGCTTGCTTTAAATCGTATAGAGCTTTCTTGAGAAGACAAACATGGTTTAATTGTGAGTATTGGAAGCCTTGCAATTGATCAATGTAAACCGTCTCATTTAGTTTGCTGTGTAGCATTGGATACATCTACTTGATTTACTATCC
>NW_021383997.1:0-378 GCF_001605985.2 Dendrobium catenatum | reverse complement strand
AAAAAATCCCAAAAGATCTTTAAACACTTGATGATCCTTCCTTAGGCCATTTATGGCCTTTGGAACTGATCTCAAGGAGTTTGGGACTCATTTGGGTTCAAATCCTTAAGCAGCCCCTTAGTTGTAATAATTTGGTAATCCTTACGAGTATGTATAACTTCTAAAATCCACTACTAATTATAGAAAAATTTAAGCTAATCAAACTCAATGGTTAATGACTTCAATTAGAATCTAGTGTTCTCTAAAAATATTAAACCTCCATAATTTGGTCAAAATCAAGGAGTCAACATTTTAGGTGACCTTAGGTCAAAATTGGGTCAAAACTTATAAAAATTATAACCTTTCATAGAAAACTCCAAATTGAATGTACCACCTGTC
>NW_021383996.1:0-692 GCF_001605985.2 Dendrobium catenatum | reverse complement strand
TCAAAGGGCAGCAAAAAACATAACCTAGCCTAAGAGCTAGAAAAGCTCAAAAGCATCAAGGATAAAATCATAATATTCCAAAGCAAAAAAAAACACAACTTACCCTTTTAAATGCCTTGTTTTGAAAGCATCTTTATATGAAAAATCAAGCTAACTGATGAACTCTTTAAGCCAAATTTCTCTTAAACGTGCAAAAATCTTTTTCCATGACAATGCATGTAACACTTTTTTTTTTTTAATGCATGTAATGTAACATATATCAAAGTTCTTCATTATATGAAGAGAAATAGAAGTTTTTAAGAGGCTCCTTGGTAAATTTAGATTTTCATATGTTATCACATAATTTCTTTTTATCCAACTCATGCATGAATAGGCTGTAGGCAATACCACATCTTTCATTATCTTACTCAAGGAACCTAATAAGCATATATGTTTAAGAAGTTGAAATAAAGTAAGCAATGTAAAGAGGAATCCAACTAACCTCTTCAACAATATCAGCTATAGTAGCTCCAAAATTTATCATAATTCATAAAAGAATCATCTAGCATTTATTTTGGACGATTCTGCTTAAACAACAAATCAATCAACATTTTTTTTTCTCTCCTTGAAACCATCTTCTTAATAGAAGCTAGATTTCCTAGCCTGATAGTTGAAGGAAGAGGAGTATCCTCTCTCTTTCTTGTCAACTGCCT
>NW_021383995.1:0-265 GCF_001605985.2 Dendrobium catenatum | reverse complement strand
AAACAATTATCATTATCATTAATTAATAATTATTAATTTATAATTAAAAATAATTATATAATAATTATAATAATAAAAAAAAATCATTTTCTTCTCCATTTTCTGTTTGGCATAGTAACGGGATTTGGCCGAAAGAGCGTGAAAGGGAGGGAATTACCTTCACGGCAAGGGAGCTCCCGTTGTTTGCTTTCGCTCAAAATGTTGTAACTTCCGATCCCAATAGGAGATGGAGATCGTGGAAGGAGCAAAGTCGAAGGGCACGAAG
>NW_021383994.1:0-277 GCF_001605985.2 Dendrobium catenatum | reverse complement strand
ATAAATATTTAAATTTAAAGACATAAATACATTAAAAACAAAAAGAAAAAGTATGCAAGTCCTCTCACTATATATATGTACTTATACATGATAATATATAAACTTATAAGAAGATTTTGTTTTTATAAATGGCTTATATTCGATTAAATAATCAAAGCAAAATCTTGAAATTGCTCAATTTATTTACACCATAATACAACAAAGTCCAATATGACATCCCCATAGATTGTTAAAATCGAGAGATTATTACGTGCGATCGTTGGACCGTTCAGAGGCC
>NW_021383993.1:0-348 GCF_001605985.2 Dendrobium catenatum | reverse complement strand
AAAATAACAATTTTATTTTTAGTTTACTATTAAATTTCTATAAATTTTTTAAAAATTTAGTCTTTCATTCTAAAGGAGGAGTTGGCCAATTTATAAAAAGGAGCATGTTTTAAACCTTAATTAATTTAAGGAGCCTATTGCAAAAATTTGTATAATTATTGTTTAAATAAATAATAATAAACATTTCAACACATTTATCCTTCCAACAAAATGATTGGGACTTTTGAATAAATTTTGGACTATCTTCAATTCACGGGCAGGCTGCGCGGGTGGGCTGGCAGTAGGTAACGTCGGTGGCTGGGAGGGGCAGGCAGCTTCATTTTTCAATTTTCTAGCGGCCTTTTTCCT
>NW_021383992.1:0-1339 GCF_001605985.2 Dendrobium catenatum | reverse complement strand
AGTGCAAGTGTGTGAGATGTGTCCTAGTATGCCACATGAAAAACATCTAACTCCAAGAAAGGGATTTTTTAAGTGGTTTGAGTTATAATGCCTATTCCTAGGTGTTGGCAATTTATCACAAGTAGGTGTCTTCCTAGTTTTCTTACATGCTTCTAATTCATTTTGAATCTTCAAAGTTGTGCTTTTTAAGACTTCATTTTCAATCCTCAAATTTTTCTCTTTCTCCTTGAACTTCTTAAAAATAGATTCAAGTGATGTGTGTGAGACTTTTAATGCATCATGCTTTTCAACTAATTCACAATGATTTTTATTTAACTCATCAAATTCATCAAGTAAAGTCATATGATTTGAATAAATCATTTGATGGTATTTAATTAAAATTTCATGCTCTTTTTATAGATTAAAAATTCTAATTTCAAGCTAGCATGGGTTTTCTTTAATTTCCTATATGATGCATGAATTTTTTCTGAAACTTCAAGAAGTTGATCGTAGGAAAGTTCACATACCTCTTCTTGATCAGGATTGTTGTCTGCCATCATGCACAATTTTGATGTCTCATCTTCTGGTTCTGTTTCTGATGAATCTGATGCCGAATCCACCCAAAATGCTCTTTGTACTCTCATCTTGTCCTTCCTTAGCTTAGGTTTCTCCTCACCCTTTCCTTTGCTTGAGTGGTCTTTAAGTGTAGGGCAGTCAGTTTTCACGTGTCCTGGTTTCCTGTAATTATAGCAAACAACATCAGAAGATTCTTTAACATGTTTATGATCCTTACCTTTTCTCCAATTTTGATGATGCTTTTGTTTCTTCCTTGAAAGCTTTTAAATTTCCTTGTGATGAAGGCAACTTCATCGCTTTCAGACCCGGAAGATTCAGAATCCGATTTATGCGCCTTTAATGCAACCGTTTTCTCCTTCTTCTTCTCACCTACATCAAGATTTCTTTGATTCACCCCTTGCTCGTACGCAATGAGTGAGCCAAGTAAGTTATAAATAGAATAAGTGTTCAAATCCTTAGATTTAGTGATTGCAGTGATTTTAGCATCATACGACGAAGGGAAACATCTCAAAATCTTGTTAACTTTTTTATAGTTTGAAAGTTCTTTTCTTAGTGCATTCAATGAAGTAACTATATAAGTAAACCTTGTGTACATGTCAGAAATCAATTCATGAGGTTTCATACAAAAATGTTTATAGTCATGTAAGAGAATGTTCAAATGGGATTGTTTAACCTCATTAGTACCCTTATAGGTGATGCACAATTTATCCCAAATCTCTTTACCAGTTTTGCAAGTGGAGACACGCTTATAATCCTCAGATTTTAAAGCACAGAAAAAGCAGTT
>NW_021383991.1:0-222 GCF_001605985.2 Dendrobium catenatum | reverse complement strand
GATGGTTTGATATTTTTAATAAATATTAGACCCAAAATAGAATAAAATGTCTTTAAGTTTTATCAATTTGGAATTTTTTAGAATTAGTTATAATTTTTCAAAGTTTAGATATTTATTTGAATTTTTAAAATTATTTAATTAGAAGGGTTTTAATGATTTGAATCCAAATGAACTTGAAACTTCTTGAAATCACCTCTTAAGGTAAAAAATGATCTAAGGAGC
>NW_021383990.1:0-264 GCF_001605985.2 Dendrobium catenatum | reverse complement strand
TGTTCTTAAATACCCACTTTATTCCAACTACACTTTATTTCTTAGGTCTTTCTATAAGCTCCCAAATATCATTCCTAACAAATTGATTTAATTCCTCTTGCATTGCTAAAATCCAAAACTCATCAGTAAGGGCTTGGTTAATGGTGTTGGGTTCAATCATTGAAATAAAAGCTGAGTGGTTTACTTCCTTCCTAAGTCCATGTCTAGTCTTGACTCCACTAGATGGTTCTCCTAAGATCAAATCCTTGGGGTGACTTGTAGAGT
>NW_021383989.1:0-250 GCF_001605985.2 Dendrobium catenatum | reverse complement strand
TACAACACTAAGACTGAAATTTACTAACTCTACCGCGCGTATATTCTAGCCCGCAACAGTTTGGCGCCGTCTGTGGGAAATATTATCCGACAACTTCAAGTATTGCTATGATTGTCAACAGACGCAGCAGTCGTATCATTGGGGCTTCTCGCTCCAACTTTCATCAGTCCAGAAATCAGACTATAAATCATAGACGTCTGATATCTGCCTCTTTCTATCCTGGGAGGGCAAAATGCCATTGGAGAAGGAA
>NW_021383988.1:0-3263 GCF_001605985.2 Dendrobium catenatum | reverse complement strand
GATATTGAACCCCTTGAATCAAGGACCGTTCGTCAAGCATTTGGAGGCCTTAATGATTTCCGGAATTCCGTGATCTTAAGGCTTGTTGGATTCGTCTCGTCGAGCCCGTTCATTCGAGTATAAGCTTCGTTAAAAATCGGAGACCGTTTGGTAACTAAATTGCAGTTTGAACTTCTAACAGCGCTTCCGAGTCCTTGATTTGGACCCAATTTGGGCTCGATCGATTGAATTTTGGTGTCGTTGGGTTCGTATTTCCGAAGAACGCTCAGTTTGACTGTAAAGTTTCTGAAATCGGAGTTTCGGACAGGTCCTCACGAATTAATTTTTGAAGTTTGCCAATTTGATTTTGCATCGAGATTTGCCGCCCGTTAAGAAATATTTTTGAAGAGGACGTATCAGTGCCAAACCTTATTTTCGGACGTACGATGCCCTCAAAGTCCCGAAAATATGTTGTCGTAGTATTGTATTGGTCGAATAGCAAAAAATTGTGGTTCCAAAAATTAAAATTTTGCTCAAACTTGATCATAGATGCCCCAGTTGAGTTCCGAAAGTGTCAAAATTGAGTCGGACAACGTCGAAAACATTTTCCGGAGACCCCAAAACATTCAATTTGGACTTTTCAACACATGAAATAGGAACTTGGAACATCTGCCTTCAGTACCAAATTGCTACATTGATTTCAGCAAATGATTTTTCCCTTTCTCCCACGTTGCTACAGTAACAGCTACAGTGCCGGACTGCTACAGTGATTTCAGCCAAGGATGAACTTTTCTTTTCTCATGGTTGCTACAGTGGCAGCCGTGCTACAGTGATTTCAGCCAAATAATTTTTTTTTTGAAATAGGGCTGCATGAGGCGGCCCTCAAGCACCTCCTAAAGGTGGTTTATTACCGCCCCACTTATAGGCGGTTTATTTAACCACCGTTACTTTTTTTTTTTTTTGGTAAGAGTTGAGAGGAGAGTGGGAGGTGGGAGAGTGGGAGAGTGGAAAGTGTGATAGTGGGAGAGAGGGAAGAGAGGGAGAGAGAGAGAGGCTTTATTCTTTATACTTATCTCTCTCCCATAACTTCCACAACTTACCCCTCTTGCCTATAAATACCTCCCCTAGGGGGAATGAAGCCCTTGCACATCTTCTCCTCTTCTCTTTCAACTGAGGCATTCCCTCAGGCCGTATACAGGTGGTATCCCCTGTCTCAGGCCCGGGGCCCCTCTTTGCAGAAAGGAGACTTCTCCCATTCTTCTTCTTATCTTTCATTGAGGCTTCCCCGGGCCCTACACATGCGGCAATCCTCTATTCCTCTGTACAGGCCCGGGGCCCTCTTCTGTAAGAAGGAGATGTTCTCTACCATTCTTCTTATTCTCTTCCTCACGCTGAGGACATTCCCCTGTCCTTTTCGGTGGTATTCCCCTGTGCAGGTCTAGGCCCTCACTGAAGTAGGAGTCTCTTCCTCGTTCTTCAAGAGTTTCATGTAGAGGTCCGATATTAAATCAGTGGAAGTTTGGCAACGAATAAAAATCCTACTTGGAGAAGAAGTCTGGTGACGAGTAAAAATTTGACATCGAGTAAAAACACCAATGAAAGTTCAGCAACGGGCAAGATTAATGGCGTCAGGTAGAAGTAACATCGTTGTGTAAAAGACTGACAAAAGTCCGTCGACGGGCAGTAGCCCGACGACAGGTAGTAGTCTGACGACAGGCAAAAATTCGACGTCGGGTAGAAGTAAACAACGTCATGGGGGGACGTCAGGTAGAAGACCGATGAAAGTCTATCGACGGACAGAAGTCCGACGACGGGTATTAGTCTGACGGCAGGCAGAAGTCCAACGTTGGGTAGAAGCACTGAGTCGGGTAGGAGGCCGACGAAAGTCCATCGACGGACAATAGTCCGTTGATAGGTAGTAGTACGACGGCATACAGAAGTCCGACATCGGGTAGAAGCATGACGTCGGGTAGAAGACCGATGAAAGTCCTCCGACAGGCTGTAGTTCTTCGACAGATAGTAGTCCGACGGCCAACAGAAGTCCGACGTCGGGTAGAAGCACTGAATCGGGTAGAAGATCGATGAAAGTTCTTCGACAAGCAGTAGTCTGTCGACAGATAGTAGTCTGACGTCAGGTAGAAGCACTGAATCGGGTAGAAGACCGATGAAAGTCCATCGACGTGCAGTAGTCCATCGACAAGTAGTAGTCCAACGGCAGGCAGAAGTCCGACGTCGGGTAGAAGACCGATGAAAATCCATCGACGTGCAGTAGTCCGTCGACAAGTAGTACTCCAACGGCAGGCAGAAGTCCGACGTCGGGTAGAAGTACTGAGTCGGGTAGAAGCATGATGAAAGTCCATCGACGGACAGAAGTTCGTCGACAGGTAGTAGTCCGACGTCGAGTAGAAGTCTGATGACAAGCAGAAGTCCGACGACAGGGAGAAGTCCGACGTCGGGTAGAAGTACAACATCGGGTAGAAGATCGGCGAAAGTCCATTGAGGGGCAGATGTCCAATGATGGGAGGAAGCTCTGCGTCGAGCAGAATCCCAACGAAAGTCCAACGACAGGGAGAATTCTGGCATAGTGTAGAAGTCCAGTGACGGGAGAAAGCTCTGCTTTAGGAAGAAGTCTGATAAAATTTATGCTAGGCAGAATTTTGGCAACGGGAAGAAGCTTGACGTTGGACAGAAGTCTGACAACGGGCTGAAACCCGATAAAAGTTTGATGACGGACAGGAGTCCGACGTCGGGCAGAAGTATGGCCTTGGGCAGAAGACCGATGAAATTCCATCGACGGGCAGTAGTCCTTCGACAGGTAGAAGTTTGCTGACGAGCAAAAGTCCAACGACAGGGAGAAGTCCGATGCCGCGTAGAAGTACTGTCGGGTAGAAGATCGACGAAAATTCGTCAACGAGCAGAAGTCCTACGACGAGTAGAAGTCCGCTGACGAGTAGAAGTCCGACGACGGGGAGAAGTCCAGCGTCGAGTAGAAGTACTGTCGGGTAGAAGACCGCCGAAAATTCGTCAACGAGCAGAAGTCCTACGACGAGTAGAAGTCCGCTGACGAGCAGAAGTCCGACGACGGTGAGAAGTCCAGCGTCGAGTAGAAGTACTGTCGGGTAGAAGACCGACGAAAGTTCTTCAAAGAGCAGAAGTCCGACGACGGGTATTAGTCCGACGGTAGGAAGAAGTCTGGCGTCGGGTATTAGTCCGTCGAAAGTCCTGCAAGGCAAAAGTTCAGTGACATGAGGAAATTCAACATTAGGTGTAAATTTAACTTTGTG
>NW_021383987.1:0-399 GCF_001605985.2 Dendrobium catenatum | reverse complement strand
AGCTTACTTGTGATGATTTCCTGATTCGAGACATGGACCGATTGCAGTTGAAGGTGATTTCCTCCAGTGATTTGGACTTGGCTCAGATAAGTATTCAGTCTACTTTGGAGACAAGGATTCAAGAAGCCCAGAAGTCGGATTCTAACTATTCGAAGTTGATTGCTCAGATTAGATCCGATAAGACTCCTAAACTTCGAATTTCTGATTCTGGTGCTATTTTCTGCAAGAACAGGTTGTGGGTACCTGTGTCTGGAGATTTGAGGCAGGAGATTTTGTACGAATCTCACCATTCTGGTTACACAATTCATCCAGACAGTGGTAAGATGTGTGCTGACATGAAACTTTTATTCTGGTGGCCTGGAATGAAGAATGATGTGGCAGAGTTTGTGTCGAGATGCG
>NW_021383986.1:0-280 GCF_001605985.2 Dendrobium catenatum | reverse complement strand
AATGGACTTTTGATGAATGAGATTTAGCTCAATTAAAAGTAAAATGTTTGAACTACTTTTTCTGTGCTTTAAAATCTGAGGATTATATGCGTGTCTCAACGTGCAAAACTGGTAAAGAGATTTGGGATAAATTGTGCATCACCTATGAAGGTACTAATGAGGTTAAACAATCCTGTTTAAACATTCTCTTGCATGACTACGAAATTTTTCATAAGAAACCTCATGAATCGATTTCTGACATGTGTACAAGATTTACTCAGATAGTTACTTCACTGCATGC
>NW_021383985.1:0-313 GCF_001605985.2 Dendrobium catenatum | reverse complement strand
CTGATCGAGAGAGATCAAGAGTAGGGAAAGGAGCTTCGGAACGGTACCATAGGGCAAAACCGAGAGCTGGAGCGGGAGAGAGTGAGAGCGTCCGTGAGAATCCCTCAACCCCAGGCTTCTCTTCTCACTTTCTAACGTCTCTCCAAGCTTTTTTTTCCTGCTCCGGAAGCTCAAAACGGCACTATATCGCCCAGACGTGCCTCCGAGACTCCGGCAAAAACACTAAAGTAGTGATCACGCGACTGAAGCCTGAAACCGTGACAGAATTCGAGTTTTGGGGAAATCCTAGCCGTCAAAATTGTTGCCCGATAGA
>NW_021383984.1:0-345 GCF_001605985.2 Dendrobium catenatum | reverse complement strand
CAGTAAATACTTTAAGTATTTGTGATCTCCTCAAAACATGATTCTCAGTAGTCAGAGGAGTATTTACCATGCTCTTAATATTCGTAACTAGAAACTTCAACTGAGCTGGTATACGTCTCTGCAATAAGGTTGCTGCCATTTTCGTTCTCATCTGTAGCTTGAGATGACTCATTCTCTTCAGTAGTTGCCATTGACGCAGGACAAAGGATATTATGTATGCTGTGAAGCTAACTAAGCTCTTGTCTCTTGGTCTCTTGGTCTGCTAAAATGCAGACCACCATTGCTCGCTCCTCTACTGAAGCTGAGTACAGAGCTCTATCCTCCGCTGCTATGGAGATCATTTGG
>NW_021383983.1:0-235 GCF_001605985.2 Dendrobium catenatum | reverse complement strand
TAAATCTCTATGACCTTAATTAACTCAACACAATACTTAATTTTTATTTAATTTCATTATAATTTTCGGATTTAATAATTTCTCAAAATTTAACTTTCCAAAAATGACTAATTTCCTCCCTAAACATGCCAAAAATTTCCCCTTCATCTTTCTCATAATTAATACTTAATTATTTTCGGATTTATAATAATTAAAATTAAGAAAAATTATTTTCTTTCAAATTTTTCAATTTAGA
>NW_021383982.1:0-207 GCF_001605985.2 Dendrobium catenatum | reverse complement strand
GGATGACACAGATGAGCTTTATGTAGCACTTAGCTCGTTAAATAATTTTTCTTATGAAGTAGGTAGGTGAAATATGTATGCATATTTCGACATTTTTTTAACTGTTAAACTTTTCATTTTCAATACTAAGATTGCTGCAAGGGCTCCTTTAGGTACTTCTATTTGTTGAGATACCTTTCTTTTTGTCTCAAAATGATCTTAATTTGA
>NW_021383981.1:0-414 GCF_001605985.2 Dendrobium catenatum | reverse complement strand
TTGCTGAGACTCTTGAACTTCGACGACCAAGAACATCCTGGTTCCTCGTTGGACGACCACCCGTTCCTCCAATTCTGACTCCTTCATCGGCGACTAGCACCCTTGACATCACATGACTTCTAGTGGCATCTCTAAGTTTTCTTGCAACCTTCTTCCATTAAAAGAACTCCAATCATGAGTGTGAGTTAGGGATTCCCCAAGGTGTTGTTAAAATGTGGACTCTTGTTAACTTCGCCATTAACTTATTCATTTATGTTGTTGTTGTTGTTTTGCAAGTTTCTTGTTAATCACCATTGTAATTGATTGTTATTACTTAATTCTCTCACGGAGCGTTCTAAAATCTAACTTGAAGAATCATTATCTTAAATTTGGCAAAATGAAGTTTATACTTTTAATTAATATCCTTAATGCAAT
>NW_021383980.1:0-219 GCF_001605985.2 Dendrobium catenatum | reverse complement strand
ATGAGGGTGCCGATCTGTCAAGGGGATGTTATGCAAACTCTAGGATAAAACCTATTTTCTAAGCCAAAGATTTTTAAACTGCTACATATTGATTTTGCATTCAATTGAGTCAATCAGCATGCATCGCATTAGTAACAAATTTAAAAGAGTCTAATATTTAATTGCATTTATTTAGACTTCATAAACCCAACATAAGTCTAAGGGGCCAATTAGGATCTG
>NW_021383979.1:0-232 GCF_001605985.2 Dendrobium catenatum | reverse complement strand
AATCATGCTCTTGCTTGGGTCCAGTTCAATTTCACTTAACTTTAGTTCAAATTTTATTAAGTCATTTAGATCTTGTTCAAAGTCCAAGTACAAGTCTCATTGTTGCTCTTGCATGTCATCCGGGTGTAATCAAGTCCAAATGTAACATTGCGTTCACCCGAAATTTCGGCAGCCTCCCGGCGTCTCCCCCGTTTGGGGGAAAACTACGGAAAACTGGGCATTTCCCACCACG
>NW_021383978.1:0-276 GCF_001605985.2 Dendrobium catenatum | reverse complement strand
AGTACATCAGCCTGGACGATGTTCATATCGGCCAGGACGACCCGACTAAAAATAAAAACCCTAATTAGGGCATCCTAGTTAAGCAGTCGTCGTTAAGCTAATCGTCCTGGACGAAACTTGTATCGGCCAGGACGATAGACTCAAATCAGAAAGAATCAGCTTCCATGATCAATCTAGGTATTCTTTACTTTAAGTTATCGGCCAGGATAATCTCCATATCGGCCTGAACGATACATCACAATTATGCCTAAATTAATCTAGCAATTATGGAAAGCA
>NW_021383977.1:0-206 GCF_001605985.2 Dendrobium catenatum | reverse complement strand
GCACCGACTTAGTGGGTCCCATTTCGCGAAAAATAGCATTTTTTTGCTATTTTTGGGTCCAAAAAATTCCGAAAAAATTCCAAAAAATTCTGAAAAAATTCAGAAAAATTTCTAAAAATAGAAAAAAAAATTAAAATGATTGTAACTTCCCCTCATTCTCTCAAAAACTTATAAATAGGCCTCCTAGGCCCTTAGGAAACTTGCAA
>NW_021383976.1:0-327 GCF_001605985.2 Dendrobium catenatum | reverse complement strand
TTCGGCGAGATCCGCGCCGTTGATCAAGAGATCAACGGCCTGAATCTGACCTGGCTCGACAAAAGTGGGTCCGGTGACCGGACGTAGAACTATGTTCGACGAGCGCTGAGATCGCGCCATGTAGCAGGCACAAAACCGCGAACCCAACCCGGCGAATAGTGGGTTTGTCGCACGTGCGAAATTTAAATCTATGATAACCCGACAACTAGCCCATCACGGTATGGTTATATTTGAAATATATTCCTACCATGTAGATTTTTTATTTTGCTATACTAGGTGCAAAGACGAAGCGACTTATGCAACTATTCCTTTCCTTCGTAGTTCGCA
>NW_021383975.1:0-230 GCF_001605985.2 Dendrobium catenatum | reverse complement strand
GATGGTAAGCTGATGGAATACTAGAATTAGAAGTTTTAGGAATTAGCACAACTACGATATCTTTCCAATCCTTGCACATAGAACCAGTGAGAAAAAACTGCTGCACAGCTCTAACTACATCCTCTTTAATGATGTTCCAAAAAGCTTTCAAAAAAGGAATAGGTGATTCCATCAAATCCCGGAGCTTTGTTGCTGCCCAGATTCAGAATAACATCTTTAACCTCAGCTTC
>NW_021383974.1:0-803 GCF_001605985.2 Dendrobium catenatum | reverse complement strand
ATGGATCATACAGTATGATTAATCTTTAAAAAGTCAATTAAAATGAAAAATTTAGTAATTAATGTTTTTGAACAAATTGTGCTATTCTAACCAAATTGTACAGGATGATTAGATGAAATTAGAAATTGTAGTCTCTAATCTTATTTAGGAATTTTTTTAAAAATAATAACTTGAACTAGTCGTACATCACGACATGGTATGTACTATATGATATTTAAATTTTTTTTCCAAAATTAATCCCTGAGATTAAGTAAATAAAACCTTTAATTAATGGTGATTGATGATCATACAATATAAAGGGTATTCATATTATACAAATTAATAAGATTTTAGTTTATTCTATACAAATAGATATGCATTTGAACTAATCACATTGGATGACTTAGAATTGTATTGTACGAGCTTAGAAGATACCATGATGATAATTAATTACCTAGGGTCATCCTGTATGAAAGTAAGTTCTGATTGAACTAATCATTTAGTGCAACATTAAATCATACAAAATGGTTAGATCAAATTATTTGAATATATTGTATTGTGCATTCCTTACGATACGAGATTATCAGGGCTTGTTGACCTAATCATGCAGTACGATACTAATATCATACAATACCATTATTGATGGATGAATTAAACTCATAGGTTCTTTTAGCATTCATTCAATACTCCTCTTAATTCATTCAAAGGGGTATTTTTCTTTTTCTTTTTTTTGGGTAGAGCTTCTATAAGAAAGCTTTTGAAGAGGTAGAATAACTTTAGTGAAATAGAGAGGTGAGATCTTAAGGGAGAAAATTCTTCTAAGA
>NW_021383973.1:0-293 GCF_001605985.2 Dendrobium catenatum | reverse complement strand
GATTTCTCCCTCATTTTGCGAGGTCTTTGTGATATGAATTAAGGTTTCCTCTATGTGCAAGACCCTATAGTTAATTACCCTTCCCGATAGCAAGAGAAAACTTTCAATTAAGACTAATTGTCAATCAGATATGTATAGATACATTTGTCCAATATATAGTAGCATCATGTGTTTTGGTGTTGAAATTTTGATATTTGAAATTAAAATTTCACCATCTTGCAGTTAAAGCAGATGGCGGGGGAATGAATAATAGACTCGATCAATATCCCATGGTTTCATCATCCTAGGTCATC
>NW_021383972.1:0-603 GCF_001605985.2 Dendrobium catenatum | reverse complement strand
TGTCAGATCGTATTGTATGATACTTATATCATACAATGTGCTTAGTTCATTAGAATTGTTCCAGAAAAAAAAAAATCTCTCTCTTTTTTATCAGATTATAAGATATAGATCATGCATTATCATTAGTTTATTTATGTGATCTAAAAAAATTATCACTAATTGATTAGCATGTACGATATAGATTGTAAGTATTATATATATACGGGCTAGAATATACACAACGATAGAGTTTTATATGTCTGAGCTTTGCACGGATATCCAGCTCACACAAAGATAACACAATATTTTTTACGTAGAAAACCCTTGAAAGGGGAAAAACTACGGGGCCTAGCCCACTTGAAAATGATTTCACTAGAATTTGAGTCGGTTATAATGGGTTGACTCGCCTCCGAGGGCGATCAGATTACAAGTAACAATTGTACGATAGAAGTCCGGATGTCAGGTGATGGTCTGGCAGAACTTCGAGCCTCAGATGATGGTCTGGCAGAACTCCGGGCCTTAGGTGATGATTTGGCGAAGGTGATGGCCTTAGGTGGAGGTCTGGCGAAGGTGAAGGCCTCTGGCGGTGGTCCGGCGAAGGTGAGGGCCTCAGGTGGAGGTCTG
>NW_021383971.1:0-1286 GCF_001605985.2 Dendrobium catenatum | reverse complement strand
GGAAGCCGGGGCAGCGCGGGCAACTCATTTTAAACATGTTGGTGGGTTAACCCGGTAACCTGTTAGGTCAACCTGAACCTGACCCGTTTGTAAAATGTTCGAATTCTGAAACTCAAATCCGACCCGTTTTGAAACCAGCTCGGGTCAAACTCAAAATTTCTGAGTCAGGTTCGGGTTGGATTTTCGTGTCGTGTCAAATATTGACACCCCTATCAGCAGCACACCGATTTACCATATTTTATGGTAAGAATAGTTATAATTCTCGGTCAATTAATTCACTTGTATATCGCTGAATTTCAAATCAAAAATAGGCAAAAAAATAGTGATAAAAAATGTCACATATGAAGCCTAAGTGATGACTACATGCCCGCATAGTCCTTGAATATTCCCTGCAAAGTCTTGTTGCCTTATTCTATTAATTTTTTTTTTAACTTGAAAGTAGCATAATGCATTAAAATCAAAAGTTATTACAACCTACTAAAAGAAACGCTTCTATCACATTCCTTCTTTATTAAACCATACAAAAAAGGAGGAATAATAATAGAAGAAAAACTATCCCAAATATAACTACTGCTAAAGCAAAAGTGGTGCATAAATCAGTTAGTTGGGGAAGGAAAGCAAGGATCTTTTACTACCTTATTCTTCAAAATAATTCATTTATGGAACAAAAGAATGGGATTGAGCTGTTAGTTGTTATATTCGATAATTCACTTTGTCTAAAGGAGTCATCCAAAATTATTGCAACCATCCACGCGCTCACTATGGATTAGAACTTTGACCAGGTGACATCACAATGCTTCATTTAGTTAGTGCAAAATGACGCAACAGTATGTGTCCCACAATTTTTTAGTACGAAACTTGGTTTTAAATTCATGTACCACATTAAAAGGACATGGTAAGTTTTGGATGCTTAGGCCTTTTCAATAGGAAAAATTATTACGTGTAGGTCCGAATTCGTTAGGAGATCAATAAAAATATGTCATGTTGCTCTAAAAAATGTACCATGCTTGGTACCGAGCGCTCCATACCGCTCGGTATTGAGCGCAGAACCGGATGGTTCTCCCATCCGGTGTCTGCACAGAATAATCGCTCTTTCAATAGAAGATGGTTTTGCATGATTGCAGTGGCAGATTTTTTTCTTTCTTTTGTTTTTTGAGAAAATTTAGTGCATGGCCTAATTCATTCAATGTAAAATTGAATAACAATCTTCGAAGAATAGGCAAAGCTACAAAACAAACACAATTCGAATTGATAGAATAAGATTAGAGCTGCATCAAAAAAACAAT
>NW_021383970.1:0-586 GCF_001605985.2 Dendrobium catenatum | reverse complement strand
AGGACAAGGAATATAATACCATATTAGCGATGATTTTAAAAACTAAGTAAAGAGAGACAAAAAAAAACATGAAAAAAGTTAAAGCAACAAAAAGGAAACAAAAGCAAAAGAAAATAAAAGACAAAAGAAAAGCAAAAGAAAATAAAAGGTTTCATGCATTTATGTCAATCACATCCAATCTGATCCTTAAAGAATTGAAAGTGTCAAAGGCTAGTGGTTTAGTAAAGAGGTCCGCCAGTTGGTTTTCAGTTGTCACATGGTGTAACTCAATGTCTCCCTTAGTCACATGATCTCTAATGAAGTGATGCCTAATGTCAATGTGTTTAGTCCTTGAATGTTTGATAGGATTTTTAAAGATGCATATGGCACTAGTATTGTCACAAAAGATGAAGATGGTACTTCAAGTAATCCTAAATCCAATACCTATTGTTTCAACCAAAGGACTTGGGCCACGCAACTTCCAAGAGCAATGTATTCATCTTTAGCAGTGGAAAGTGCAACAGAGTTTTGCTTCCCACTAAACCAAGAGACCAAAGATTGTCCAATGAGTTGACAAGTTTTAGAAGTGCTCTTTCTATCCACCTTG
>NW_021383969.1:0-211 GCF_001605985.2 Dendrobium catenatum | reverse complement strand
TACTTAATGCATACAATTCAAAATTAATACAAAAGGATCTAATTGCCCTTGCTTCCTCTCCTTTTGGCTCCAAGATTGCATTTGAAAATCAAGTGGACTCCACCATTTCCTCTCTCCTTGCTCCCGCCGTCCTCCTCCTGCTGTAAACAAACCGGACCGGCCCAAGGGATTGGGTCGGCGGGTCCGGTCCATAGAGGACCGGTCTAACAGA
>NW_021383968.1:0-293 GCF_001605985.2 Dendrobium catenatum | reverse complement strand
ACTAGTAAAAATAAAATAAAAAGACACACAAAAAAAATTTCAAGCAAGTGATAATGCAGTGAGTTTAAGCAATTTTGTGCTGCAAGCCTCCTTATGTCAAGTTATCCTATGCTCCCACGAGGTCTTTGGTGAGAGCACACCTGCAAAACTCAACAACAGTCAGATTTAGGAACCCAAACGGGTTTGGGATCCTTCTTAGGAAAAATAGAATGCAATGTAGGTATGGTATGCTGTGAATCATGCATTTTAGGTATGCACACCCAATGTGTACTACGGTGAATGGTGCAAGTGTG
>NW_021383967.1:0-449 GCF_001605985.2 Dendrobium catenatum | reverse complement strand
TTTTCACTTTCCACCCCGCTGCCTAGATACGGTCAGGCGGGTAGTTGGTTTTACTTGGTAGAGAGGGCCTGACAGAGCACCTGGCAGGAACTCCTCGCCTTTTTCTTTGAGTGTCCTGTTCTGATCAAACAGGCACCAGACTTTGTGGCTCCCTTTATTTGTCGCCCTGAGTGGGCCGGGCAAATACTGAGTCACCCCAATCCACTGTCCTGAAATAGGCAGGAGGAGATGGGATCTTTTCACCTTCTATCCCACTGTTTGAAATGAACGGATAGGGAGTTGGTTTACTTGGTAGAGAGAGCCTGACAGAGCACCTGGCAGGAACTCCTCGCCATTCTCTTTCCCTGAGTGTCTTGTTCCGATTAGGCAGACACCAGGCGTCGTGATTCCTTTGTTTGCTGACCCGATTTTGTCAGGCAGATACTGAGTCACCCCAATCCACTGTCCTG
>NW_021383966.1:0-205 GCF_001605985.2 Dendrobium catenatum | reverse complement strand
TGGTCTAAATGTTTTTAATCAGATGTCAAATCAAACTACCAATCTCAAGGTCCCCCATAAAACCTCTGATGTTTATAGAGGGGAACCTTGCACAACCATCATCAATTTTGACTGATCATAATGATTCAAAAGGCACTTCTCATTGATCTAACAATTGTGAAGGAAACAAGAATCATTCATAAAGATGCGCTTTAGGAGAAGGTAA
>NW_021383965.1:0-712 GCF_001605985.2 Dendrobium catenatum | reverse complement strand
CCGGATTGACTCCTCGGGCCGATCACCTGTGTCTAATTGGCCTGGCCGATGTCTGATCGGCCCGGACGATTGGATCGCCTTTTTGACCAATCGGCCTGTACGCAATTATTGAGCCATATCGGCCTGGACGATTCTGCGATCCGCCAGGATGATATGGCCGTTTCTTTAAATTCTGGTCGTTCCAGCCATGGTTTTTCACTTTCCACCCTTTTTCCTCCTGTGTTTTCTTGCTAACTCCTCTCTATGGCTGGTGGGAAGCGTGTTCGACAAACTTCTGAGAGTTCTTCGAGGGCTAGGATTGACCCTCATTTTAGGGAAGCAGAAGATGAAGCTTCCTACCATCGTTACAAAGAGTGTGGGATAACCGTCTCCAGAATCATCAATCCTGCCCACATCTCATACCCGGTAATGGATCTTTTTGCTCAGACCTCCCTTTGTTTCATCCTGTCTCTTGATTTCCCCTTCAATACCGAGTTTCTTCGACAATTTTTCGCAAACCTTCGCATTAACCCAACCTTCACAACCCTGACCTCCTATGTGAATCGACGCTCTGTCGAAATCAGATATCAGGATTGTGTTGATCTTTTACAGCTATGCACCACCGGGGATAAGCTGCACTTAATTGCCTCTGATCCTGACCTTGACTGGTCCACAGCGAATCACTTCATTCGCCATACCAATGCACCTTTCCATATTGGAGAGACTAGCTCTT
>NW_021383964.1:0-333 GCF_001605985.2 Dendrobium catenatum | reverse complement strand
GTGTTTGAACACAAGTAATAGCTCCTACATATATATCCTTAATAACTTGAATATAAGCATTATTAACCCATTTCTTATGTGTAGATCCCCTTTTTCTCTTTATACTTTCCATTAATTATCTCAAGAAATGTATAGCTTCCATAGTAGACCTACCTGGCATGAATCCAAATTGATTATGAAAAACATTAGTATTATGCCGTAACCTATTCTCCATAACTCTCTCCCAAAGTTTTAAAGTATGACACATTAACTTCATTCTTCTATAATTCGCACAATCTTGTGCATCACCTTTATTTTTAAAAATATGAATCAACACACTCATTCTTCACTCAT
>NW_021383963.1:0-241 GCF_001605985.2 Dendrobium catenatum | reverse complement strand
GAGAGAGAGAGAGAGAGGAAGAGAGAGAGAGAGGAACTTATGAGAGGATTCACAAGGGTTGCTCAAAGCAAGGTTCCAAGTCGTCATCTCCTATCTTCATCCTTCGTTCTTGGGAGGTTCTTGGGAGGTCTACTTCAAAAAAAGGTCTGGGTTCTCTGCCCGCTTCAGGAGGAAGCAAAAGGAGTCGGTTCTCTACCGCACCGTGGTTGGTGAAAAGGAGTCTGTTGTAAAGGCTTCTCCG
>NW_021383962.1:0-234 GCF_001605985.2 Dendrobium catenatum | reverse complement strand
TACACATATACAATACAAAAAATAAAAAATAAATTAATCATATTATATGATCTATGAATTTATTGTGCAATCCTTGAATCATACAGTATGATTAGAGACATTAATTTAAAATTTTGGATTTTTGAGAAGCCCACTTTATAAACTCTTGTTATTTCTGAGGACAAGGAGTTCTGGAGAAACAGAGACATTTTTCTTTTTATGTTTGAGCTTGGAGAGAGTCCACATTATAAAAGA
>NW_021383961.1:0-261 GCF_001605985.2 Dendrobium catenatum | reverse complement strand
ACACTACGTTCTCTGTGCACCCGCTGTCAATTAGTACATCGCAGACTTTACCTGCAATAGTACATTTTGTTTTAAATATGGCATGCCGCTGAGATTCCGTGGTCTTTCGAGGAGCCAAGAGTAGTTTCTCCAGCACACAAACTAACGGTTCCCCTTCATCACCGATTACATCCTCTACTTCTTCTTCTTCTTCTCGCTGATCAAATGCCTCCTCCTCTTCTCCCTCAATGAGTTGCAATTGTTGGCGGTTGGGACACTCGT
>NW_021383960.1:0-259 GCF_001605985.2 Dendrobium catenatum | reverse complement strand
TATATATATATATATAGGCTGATTAACATAGCTTTCTATGCTGGCTTAGCTATTAAAAAATATGGGAAAATGGAAAAGAAAAAAAGAAGCCAAATTAGATCAACAATAGCAAAATGAATCAGTCAACACAAGAAATCTAATTCAAAAACTAACCTTTTTATACATAAAATCTTCAAATTTACCTGAGAAAAAATTTTATATTGTTAACTATTCTACCGTTAGACTTATGGTCGGATGGCGACTTTGTTGTCGTGTGGCC
>NW_021383959.1:0-228 GCF_001605985.2 Dendrobium catenatum | reverse complement strand
TGCTAATTGACTCGAATGCATAAAATGATAATGAAGCGGTTTAAAAATTTAGGCTTAGAAAATAGATTTTTCCCTAGAGATTGCACAACTTCCCCTTGACAGAAGTGCACCCTCATAAGTCAGGTGGTCTGCCAGAACCCGCAGGCAGGGAGGTGCCTAATAAGGAAAAGAAAGTAATAATATGCTTATGTTGACTCTCGGCGGCCCCGAGCTTACTTCTTAGATCGT
>NW_021383958.1:0-739 GCF_001605985.2 Dendrobium catenatum | reverse complement strand
CGAGCATCAGACGCACTCCTTTGCCAGGTTTTTCCTGCCACCCTTAAGGGACAGGCTCGAATGTGGTTCTATTCTCTTCCGTCGAGAACGATCCCATCATTCATCAAATTAGCCAATCTATTCGTCGAACAATTTATGGCCAATCGAAGAATTGCTAAAGATTCTTCCCACCTCTTCGGGATCTGCCAAAATGAGCGAGAATCGTTGAAGGAGTATTTTCAGCAATTTTCCACCGAGGCTCGACAGATTCCAGAAGTAGACCCTGAATTACTCAGAGGTGTCTTTCTTGGAGGTCTTCGTCTTGGCCCCTTCTACTCAGCACTCATGCGTGACACTGTTCATTCATATGCTGACCTTATCCATCGCGTAGAGGCACAAATTTCTGCAAATGAAGCTATAAATGCTCACAGGAAGCAATTTGAGCAAATCAACGGGAAGGGCAAAGGTGCAAATGGGATGAACAATTCATTCTCACAATAGAAAAAGCAAAGGCAGAATGATCTACCTCCTAGACCATGATGGGAATCCTGATAGGAGAAGGAGTATACCCCACTCAACATGTCCCGAGCAAATGTATTGATAGCCATTCGAGATCAAGATACATTAAAATGGCCAAATCCTTTGAAGTCGAACACAGGAAATTCAGATCAATACTGTCACTTTCATCGTAGTCGTGGTCACACTACCGAAGTCTATAAGCAACTCAAGGATGAGATTGAAAGACTTATCCGCCAGGGCT
>NW_021383957.1:0-521 GCF_001605985.2 Dendrobium catenatum | reverse complement strand
GACTTCAGCTCTAGTGTTGGCACTTCCGTCAGGTACGAAAGGTTTTCAGGTGTTCAGTGATGCTTCACTAAAAGGACTGGGATGTGTCCTGATGTAGTATGGTCAGGTAATTGCTTTTGCTTCTCGATAATTAAAGCCACATGAGAAGAATTACCCGACGCATGATTTGGAGTTACCTGCAGTTGTCTTTACTTTGAAGATTTGGCGTCATTACCTGTATGGCTTCAGATGTGAGATTTTCACTGATTATAAGAGCCTGAAGTACATTTTCACCCAGAAGGATCTGAATTTAAGACAGAGAAGATGGCTCGAGTTGATCAAGGACTATGATTTGACCATTCAGTATCAGCCTGGTAAGGCGAATGTGGTAGCCGATTATCAGGTTTGCAGCTTTCTTGTGATGACTTCCTGATTAGAGACATGGAGCGTTTGCAGTTGGAGGTGATTTCCTCCAATGGTTTGGATTTGGCTCAGATAAGTATCCAGTCTTCTTTGGAAGCAAGGATTCAGGAAGCCCAGAA
>NW_021383956.1:0-234 GCF_001605985.2 Dendrobium catenatum | reverse complement strand
CGAGTGAGGAGGTTGAAGAAGTTCTGAACAGGGGACCATGGTATGTAAATGGATTCATTGTTGGGATGGATAGGTGGTCTGCTGCATTTGATCTGAACACGTTTAAAGGAGTTTCAGCACCAGTATGGGTTAGATTTTTGTGTCTACCCTTATATTACTGGGATGAGGACAACATTGCAAGAATTGCATCTTGCTTCGGAACGCCAATGTACATTGATGGTAACAATTTCGCTA
>NW_021383955.1:0-210 GCF_001605985.2 Dendrobium catenatum | reverse complement strand
CTATTTCTTTCATCCAAGCTAGATGTTTTTTTTTTTGGGTTTACATCATGCTGGTTGGTTGTGGTTGAATACTTTATGTGATTTTATTGGATATTATTCTCTAAATATATCGAAGCTTTTTAACATTTAATGACTACATGAGAATGAATTATTCTAGAAAATATGTTCTTATGTGTCATACGTTTCAAATTGATTTTCTTACCTGGAATG
>NW_021383954.1:0-359 GCF_001605985.2 Dendrobium catenatum | reverse complement strand
TTGTTATTTACACTTCATTTTAGATAACTTTATATCACAGTTTTTTTCCTGTTTTCAAGAGATTTTTTAATAAAAAAATAGCTTTATAAAATAGAAATTTTGTTTTATGAAGTGTTTTTCTATATTAGCTTTCAAAAAAATTATTTTCCTTGTTGTTTCACGGCAACCTTTGCAAAAAGCTTCAGCCTTCCCAAATGGATCCTAAGCCTTCGTTTGGGACAATTTTTTTTACGCTTTCTAAAGTAGTTATCTAATACAAAAAATTCTTGTAAACAACAAAAAAGAGAAAATTTTAAGCCTAAGCATGATTATAAATTGTATTAAGAGATTAAGCATGGATAAAAAAATTAAAAATTTAC
>NW_021383953.1:0-200 GCF_001605985.2 Dendrobium catenatum | reverse complement strand
AAGGGTTGTTGCTTATGCTTCAAGGAAACTAAAGAACTATGAAAGAAACTATCCAACCCATGATTTGGAGTTAGCGGCAGTGGTTTTTGCCCTGAAGATATAGAGACATTATTTGTATGGGGTGAAGTGTGAAGTATTTACTGATCATCAAAGTTTAAAATACATCTTCACACAGAAAGAGTTGAATTTGAGGCAGAGGA
>NW_021383952.1:0-517 GCF_001605985.2 Dendrobium catenatum | reverse complement strand
ATCTTGATCACCATTGTCGTAGGTGATATCCGTACTTGTGTCCACAATGGTTCATCGTACCTACGATATGTCCACTGTTGTTATCCACAAGCGACTTATACATATTTGCGGGAACCCGTTGCAGCCACTACGAGCTCCTGGAACTGTTCGTAGGAAACTCATTGTTGCCTACATCATGCCCACCTGTCACCAATCTCAGGTGGTTCTTGATTGTACTTGTTTGTAGATGACGGATCTTTGATTGCTACATATGGGTAGTATTCGTACATCTTACAACTGTCTGTTGCCTCTTATAGGTGTAGTGCATTGACTTTGTATGGACTTTTGTATCTACTACGACCTCTGGGAAATATTTGTAGGAGGGCCACTGTCCGTGCATCACATCCACCTTTCACCAATCTCATGTGGTTTTGCTAATTTTACTTGTTTACAGGGGACGGTCTTTGACTGCTGGTCTCCAGTATTGCCATCTCCATCAATAGGCATTGTAGGGATTGTCGTAGGAGTTCGTTGCATT
>NW_021383951.1:0-466 GCF_001605985.2 Dendrobium catenatum | reverse complement strand
AGAAGCAATAATATCAATGAATCTATAAGCAATAATATCAATGAATCTATAGTATCCAAGTCCATAACATCAATGAATCAATACAATATCTATATCCATCCATATCATCCATCCATATCAATATCTATGCTCAGTAGTATCAATGCTTAGCGATCAATCAATGAAATCGATAAAATCGTACGATACAGTAAATCCTTAATTTCATCAAATCAATAAAGCAGTAAATCCATATATCCGTCAATAAACCCAATCAGTAATAAATCAAGTCAATACAATAAATCCGTCAATATCAATAAATCAATTGGAAATCAATAGGTCATGCCTACCAGAAAATCCAAATAATGCAATATCGTACACATGCAATTTCATACAATGGTCTTACTGAATAAGTACAAACAACTGGCTATCAATAGTGCTGTTGTAGAAATTCATAGTGCTGTTGTAGAATCCATATTGTTGTTGTAGA
>NW_021383950.1:0-333 GCF_001605985.2 Dendrobium catenatum | reverse complement strand
AAATTTTGGTTTTGGGTTGACCCGAACCAAAAGCGGATCGGGTTCGGGTGCTTAAAACCGACCCGTTTATAAAGTAGGGTAGGGATCGGATTTTATGAATGCTATAAACCATTTCCTATG
The DNA here is from genome assembly GCF_001605985.2 of Dendrobium catenatum. NCBI lineage: Eukaryota > Viridiplantae > Streptophyta > Magnoliopsida > Asparagales > Orchidaceae > Dendrobium > Dendrobium catenatum. The sequence continues at coordinate 213 of NW_021383950.1, read as the reverse complement.
TCATGGAGAGATGGACAAGGATTGGAAGGATACGTTGATTATTCTCATTCTAAAGGTTTCAAATCCTATGTTGCCATCCAACTACAGGCCCATAAGCCTGTGTAATTCTGTTTATAAGGTGGCTGCAAATGTAATCTTGAACAGAATGGTTCAAGTGATTCCTCCTCTTATTTCGAATGAATAAGCTACCTTTATTAAAGGTAGATCTATATC
>NW_021383949.1:0-319 GCF_001605985.2 Dendrobium catenatum | reverse complement strand
CAAGGCAATTCAAAAGCTTTATAAGGAAGAAACAAAAGCATCTGATGAATTGGAGAAAAATTAAGGATCATAAATATTCTAAAGGATCTTCTGACGTCGTTTATTATGAATGCAGGAAACCAGGACATGTGAGAACTGATTGCCGTACACTTCAAGATCACTCAAGCAAGGAAAAGAACGAGGAGAAACCTAAGTTTAGGAAGGACAAGAAGAGAGTCAAAAGGCATTATGGGCAGAATCTGGTACTGATTCATCTGAAACTAAACCTGAAAATGATACAATAAACTTATGCTTAATGGGAGAAGATCAAAGTGATGAA
>NW_021383948.1:0-759 GCF_001605985.2 Dendrobium catenatum | reverse complement strand
CACCTATGTTAGTTAGGTGGGGTGATATTGATCCTTATCCCTATGAGATTCTCTTCTTCCTATCAGTCTTGATCTGATAGATGTAGCTCCCGGTCCATTCATATGGGTTGAATGTGATCAGGGATACATGAGTCGTTAGTTTAGACTCTTTTGGAGGTAGGATGTTGAGTCCACACCATCCTATGCTAGTCAGGTGTGGTAGTGTTGATCATTTATCTTGATGTTGATCTTTGTTATTTCGATATGATTGTACTCATCAGCTCATTCAGATGATTTGAATGTGATCTGTATTAAAAAAAAAAACATATGTATATATATACATGTGATAAAAGAGGGAAGCTCTCGATAGAGCAAAACCGGTTGCCCTTGTCACAAGAGGAACCCGGTAAAACTCCCTGAGAGCTCAAATTCCTCAAAAATTTCTCTTTCTCCTCCCTTGAGAGTACTTTGACGATCTCTTCAAGGTTGAGTTTCCACTTAGTTGGTCGATGAGCTTATATGATTTTAAATGCATTACTTCGTTAGTGATGTAGTATATTATGTTTTGAGATGTAATCATCACTATATTTTGGGCTTGGGTCTTTCTGAGAAGAGATTGCCCCCGACTGCTCTCTTTTGGCAGCCTATCTCCCATTCATGAATTACTCTGAGCTGCCAGAGTAGTCCTATGAATGTGGCAGTGTTACCTCTACTTTGCATAGGGTCCTACCTGATTAGGGTAAGTGTTACCGCTGTGGTCTTATGATAATCATAGATCTC
>NW_021383947.1:0-280 GCF_001605985.2 Dendrobium catenatum | reverse complement strand
AAAACTTATAATTTACAAATGAATATTTACTAAATTTAATTTGAAGTCTTCATACCTTGGAGTTGATTTTTCTCAAATGTTAGTACGCACTAGAGCAAAAACAAATCTTCCAAAAAGTGTTAGGAGATATATATACATAAAACAATAATATTTGAAATCATTAAAATAATACAAGTTGCAAGAATGTAAAAATAAAAATAGCAACTCTCTTAACAATCTCTCCCTTTTTTATGATGGAAAAATAATTATTGTTTGTAGGATTTCAAATTCTAAGAATCTC
>NW_021383946.1:0-208 GCF_001605985.2 Dendrobium catenatum | reverse complement strand
CTTCTGAAAACTTTCTTTTAAAAGCAAATGAGGAATCTTTTCCTCGATTTGCTTCTGCAAAAATCACTCCTCGCATTCTGATTCAAAGTGAGATAAACTTCAAGGTAATGCACCTTTTTGCTTCCACTCAGTTTGGATTTATCTTATCTCTCATCCACCTCTACAACGATAGACTTTCCTTTACTTCCTAGCCAATATGAGTTTCAAC
>NW_021383945.1:0-221 GCF_001605985.2 Dendrobium catenatum | reverse complement strand
AATACCACTAGTGACTCTCTTTTTGCACCCACAACAAGGAAGAGAAGCGTTCACAAAAACTCTCTTCCACCACTACCCAGTGTGGCAGAGAACCGTCATCCTTTTACACTCTCCAAGTGTTGGCAGAGAACCGTCCGTCCTTTCACACTATCCAAGCATGGGCAGAAAACCCTTCTTCCTTTCACACTCTCTAAGTGTAGAAAGAGAACCCTTCGGCTGTT
>NW_021383944.1:0-279 GCF_001605985.2 Dendrobium catenatum | reverse complement strand
TAGTGGTTGGAACTTCCAGTTATCTTGGTAAAAATCTGATATCCGTATTTCCGTCTCAGCAAATTCTTTTTTTCCCACAAGGGATCGTGATGTCTTTCTATGGGATCGCAGGTCTATTCATTAGTTCTTTTTTGTTTTTCTTTCTTCTCTTTCATATTTCTCTTCTATCTTCTAAATAGAAAGTGAAAGTAAAGAATCTCTTTCTTCCTTGACCAGTGGATATCGGACTCTTCTCTCCACGCGCAAGCAAAGTCCTCTCGAGCCTCCTTGGAAAGGTTT
>NW_021383943.1:0-554 GCF_001605985.2 Dendrobium catenatum | reverse complement strand
ATTATTACACCAAGTGTAGTTGGGACCAATGAATTTTATATCATGAAAATCACACTCTCTCATAAATGATAGCATATCTTGCACTCCTTGAGACAAAGAGAACTTTTTTCCACCTTTTTTATCATCTTGGGATAATATGAAATTGAAATCACCTCCCATAACCATTGGATGTTTAGAGGATTTAAACGTTTCCCATTTGTTCCAAAGGGACCTTCTTTCGCACCAATCAGTACTACCGTAAATAGTAGCTATAGTCCAGGAAATTTTATTTGTAATGATTAGCTTCCCCAACACAAGCTGATTAGAATCTTCTATAACAGTAAATTGAGCCAAGTCGGATCTCCAACATATTATAATTCCACCGGATAGGCCCCTTGCCGGGCTTAAATGATAATCCCATTTATCACCAATAACTCTTTTAAACTCAAAAGAATCTATAGAAGAAACTTTGGTCTCAATGAGACCAACAAACATAGCATCATTATCCTTAATCAATTCTTTCAAATATCTGGAGGCATCAACCTTTCTTGCCCCCCTACAATTCCAAAAAATAA
>NW_021383942.1:0-295 GCF_001605985.2 Dendrobium catenatum | reverse complement strand
GCTTTTGCTTTTCTTGGGCATATGCAAAATTTGAAGAGAGGAAAATGCATTGCTTCACCTTACCAAGAAATTGACTAAACAAAATGATATTTAAGTGGTAAGAAGCTATGAATGGAAACATTATAAGGATGAAAATGAAGCATTTCTATAGAAATCTATATGATAAAAATTTAAACCATATAGCCAATTAATCTCGCCAAAAACATTCATATTGAAGACCCATTTCCAGCCTATGACTTTCCTTCTTTGAGAAACCTCGAGCCAAAGAAAATAATTACTCTATATTCTCAATAAA
>NW_021383941.1:0-588 GCF_001605985.2 Dendrobium catenatum | reverse complement strand
TCTCTCTCTCTCTCTCTCTTAGACTGATATATAAATACTAAGGATGATATTTTTTGAAGGTGGGCAGATTATAATAACCCAAAAGTTTAAAATAAACTTATTTAAACATGTGAAAAATTTGAAGTGGAGTTTTATGATGTCATACTTTTGGGTGCTTCATGTTGTACTTTTAGACACACAACATTATAAAGAGAAGACCACAAGCACTGCTTTTGGTGTAGTAGCACCATTACATTCTCTTCTATAGTAACTATAAAATCATATGTAATGTAGTAGTGCTAGGTCATGGGAACTCCGTGGAACTAGGTACTTAAATGTGTTTTTATATATTTTAATATAAATATCCCTACCATTTCTTCCATCCCTCACTCTTACACAGTTTGATTGGTTACAAAGAAAGAGAGAGATTGAGAATGGAAGAAAGAGAAGAGAGAGAAAGCTATTTTAGGTCATTATCATATATTATGTTTATTACAAATTTTATTATATTTGAAGTAAGCCACTATACTCTTTCACCTTTTGTGTATGATTTTGATTTCTACATATTTCATCACCCCTAAATATTTTAAAAATATATTATCTTCAGAT
>NW_021383940.1:0-433 GCF_001605985.2 Dendrobium catenatum | reverse complement strand
CAAAATAATATTAAAAAGTTTAGTAAGCTAAGAAATTTCTTCATTTCTTAAGCATTTTCGCACCTCTATTGGAATATCATCAGGTCCAACAACTTGTCCTCACTTCATTTTCTTTAAAGTCTCTCTCACTTCGGTTTCACTAATATGTTGATAACAATAAATAAATAAAATCTTTATTTTCATTTAAGGTGCTAAGGTCACTAAAGTCAATGGCATTTTCACAATCTTCATTGAAAAGTTTAGCAAAATATCTCATCCACCTTTGTTGAATATTAAATTCTAATAGAAGCACTTTTTGATTTACATCCTTAATGCACTTCTCTTGAACTAAATCTTACTACTTCTATCTCTTTGTTTGGCTAACTTATACATATATATTTCGTCCTCCTTAGTATAAAAAATATTATATAAATCATTAAAAACTTTACTAAAA
>NW_021383939.1:0-217 GCF_001605985.2 Dendrobium catenatum | reverse complement strand
TTTAGAGAGTTCGTACCTTCGCGGGCTTCGATGGTGGAAGTTTAAAAATGCACAGTTTGCTTTCCCCTCGCTCGAGGGTACTTATGAGTGACTCCGCCTCACCGTAGGTGCCGCACCGGGGTTCCTTCCCACCACGCGCAATAAAGGCGTGTATAGGCGGTTTTCCGGTGCGCCACGATCACCGAAGTAGAGTTTAGGCGATTCCCGCCTCGTCGTA
>NW_021383938.1:0-312 GCF_001605985.2 Dendrobium catenatum | reverse complement strand
GGATGGTCTCTCCTTCACCTAGTGGAGGTTGATTATGAGAGGAATAAATAAAAGTAGAGTTATAACAAGCATCAGAACATGCATACTAAATTTCATATAATTAAATATTCTGTCTTATAGAATAAGCCAAAAATAAAGAATAATTTGATAAATGACAACAACTACAACAACAACATCAAGCATTTATCTCACTACGTGGGGTCGGCTACACTAATCATTTTTCTCCATTGTGTCCTATTAAGAGTCAAATTTTCATTTAAATCTAATAAAGAAAGGTCATTTCTAATATTTTCTAACCAAGACTTTTTAGGT
>NW_021383937.1:0-442 GCF_001605985.2 Dendrobium catenatum | reverse complement strand
TCACCTTTTTAGGTGATCTTTACCGTTGGTTTTGTCCTTGGCTCTACCCTTATCGAGGGGTAAGGCCGGGAGGAGACCCTTTTACTGGTTCACTGCTTCAGTGATACCTTGCCTGTGCACTGCTGCTTTCTCTTCTTTCCTAGGCTCTGCTCCCGCTTTGGGGCAAGGCCAGGAGGAGAATCTCTTTCTTTTTCCACCATCTCCTTGACTTTCCTTCATTCAAGATTTTCACTCTACATTCTGTGGCATAGTCGGTCAACGCCAACACGAGCGGTTCACTAGTTGTTCGCCACTCCTGTTGGGGGACCGTTTGTTGATTTCGATTTTGCCCCGACCCTTAGCCAAAGGGTTGACTCTGTCAAATTGACCAAGTCAGACCCCAAGACCATCCCCAATAGGCTCATAGGGTCGAGTCGAGTCTGTTGAGCCCGAGCTTGGACCC
>NW_021383936.1:0-351 GCF_001605985.2 Dendrobium catenatum | reverse complement strand
CATGCAAAGAGGTGACTATTTGTGTGAATCTTGTGTATATATCATAAATGAATTCATTTAGTTTCATGCGAAATAATTCATAATCATGTAATAATATATTAAGTCTTAAGTGCTTAACCTAATTAGTCCCCTTATAAGTTATATAAAGTCTATCTCATATCCGCATGTAGTCTTTAGATTTTAAAGCACAAAAGAAACTATTTAAATATTTAACATTTAGTTATGTTAAATCACGTTCTTCTATAGTCTAGTCTGCAAAAGGTGTTTCAACCCTAACTCTATCAACTAATCTAGTTAGTTTTGTATAACCTTCATGGACTAAGATCCACATACGATAATTAAGTGACTGTA
>NW_021383935.1:0-1041 GCF_001605985.2 Dendrobium catenatum | reverse complement strand
TAATTCAAGTTTGCCACTTGGCTAGAGTCTACACTTTGAATCAAAATGCTAGGGTCATCCAGCATGTCTTAAGAACTTCAATCATTCTTAAAGCTGGTGATCATAAAAATATTACTCCTTTTCAATCCACCATTATCTACTTCATCATGACTGGACAACCAATTAATGAGGCCCAAATCATCTTGGATTACATTCATAACATTTCTAAAATTATGTTTCCTTGCCTTCAGTGGAAGAAAAATATTGACCTAGGATATTTAGTGACCAACATTTTGGAAAAGAGGTACAACATTATTCGATCTCTTTTAGGAAGGAATTAGAGTTCAAGTGAGGATACTGAGGGAGAAGGGGGAGCACCTGCATCTGCTCAAGGACCTAATCATAACTACTTTCAGGAGATTGTCCAAAGATTTGATTGGATGGAGAGTCTTTTTTATGAATATTTTAATCATATTCAGACTCTTTTAAACCAGCACGATGCGTAATACCAAAAAGATATAGGGTGGATCTGAGGTCAGTTTGATTAGGTGAACATGAACATAGCTATGTTGAATAGCTATTTCTCATTCTTCAACTAGCCTCCTCCTCCAGATCAGAGTCCTTTAGAGTTTTAGATGTTCTTCTTTGTAGCTACTTTTGCCAGTCCTTTCCTGATGATGTGATGATATGATGATGTCTATATTTATTTCTCTTTGTAGTACTTGTTCTTGTTTCTTTGGATTGTGTTAATGTTATGATGTTTAAATGTTAGGTTTATTGATATCAATGGGATTGATGTATCCAATCTTTCTCATATCAATTAAAATGTCATGTTTTGTTTTATTTCTTTTATTCTTTATTGTAAATGTGAGTTTGTATATATGAAAAGCCTATTTTAATTGATCTAAAAAGAGTTATAAATTAACTTGCATTACAAAATTAATTTCAATATGAAATCTATTCTTTCAAAAATTTAAGTTAACTTATAACTCGATCAAGTTAAGCATATCAATCTCATGTTCTTTTTAGGAAAACATAATTTGAATATTTTTATTGCCATTT
>NW_021383934.1:0-329 GCF_001605985.2 Dendrobium catenatum | reverse complement strand
AAAATAGGTTTTTGGGTTGGAGTTAGCCCGCTCTTAAAAATTTACGCACTAACTCGGCCCAACCCACTAATTGGTTGAGTGTGTAGGGTGATGACCATGAGTGTGAGCTCGACGAGCAAGATTTGACCAAGCGAGCTTGCGACATACGGGTCAAATGGGTTCCGTTTACTCAAATCTAACTCGTTTGTCAAACGACGACTCTAACTTGGAATTTTTATGTCGGGTTCAGGTCGGATTTTCAGGTCGTGTCATATATTGACATCCTAGTGAACTGGACTTTAATATTTTATTGCTCCCAACAATTAAGATTTTGAAAACTGGATAAATGA
>NW_021383933.1:0-781 GCF_001605985.2 Dendrobium catenatum | reverse complement strand
GAATCTGCCCTGAATTTTCTTTATATTTACCATATGTGTCACTCACAAAAATTTATAAATAGATCATCACTATCTAGATAAGAGGGGCTTGGATTTTTGACCTTTTGACTGGAGATTGGAAATAGCTTTGAGGCTTCAAGAGCTCTGACACCACCGTCGGCGAACCTCCATCAACCGTCGTCGACTTCCACTCGACCATCGTCAGACCACCACCTAACTGCCGACCATCACCAAACTTCCACTCGGTCACAGACCGCCGTCAGACTTCCACCCAACATCGTTTGTACTATCACCTGGTCACCATCCTCCACCGGACCATCGTCTGGTCGCTGATTGCCGCTAGACCACCACATAGTCTCATCGACTATCGTCGCCTCCGACTACGACCCTTCCAACCACTATCCCCACCGACTACATGCCCTCCGACCTCCATCGCCCGCCAACTGCGTTTTCTCCGACCACTACCCCTGCCGACTATGATCTCATCGACCACCGTTGCTGTCGAATGCAGCCCTTCCGACCACCGTGGCCCCTCGACTACGGTGGCTGATCACCATTGCTGCCAACTACGGTGGCTAACAACTGTCGTTGTCAACTACGATTGGCGAGCTATAAGGAGAGAGAAGCATCTATTGAACCTCCTTAGCCTTAACCTCCTTAGGGAGAGAAAAGCATTAACAGAGAAGATAGAAGCATCTTCTTGAACCTCCTTAGACTTGCAACTATCATAAGACTAAGAATGAGCTTCCAATACATATTTTTTTCAACAATATATGATGCC
>NW_021383932.1:0-799 GCF_001605985.2 Dendrobium catenatum | reverse complement strand
TCTAATCCATTAATATTTGAATTTCAATTAAAATTTCCTTTTCTAACCTACAATAAACCCAAACTTCAGGCAATTTTAACTAACTACCCTGCTTATGACCTATCCAAACTACACAAGACTTACACACACATAGAATGGTTTGCTAGGGCACCACTTCTAGACCTAGGTTAGGCCGCTGGGTTTTATTTATCTGCTGTGTGCCGGAGCTTTCCGTGGTTTTCATTGCATGCTGTTTGAAATTGCTGGTGTGCTTGCTTACTTTTTCTGCACTCTGGATGTGAGCGCTAGATTTACCCCTAGATTAGGAGTGCCATATATACATATATATACTATTCTTCCGTGCAGGTGGCCATGCTCAAACTAATAAAAGGGGGAGCAATATTATGATTTCTAATAATATTTTATGCAGGTGCTTGCTCAGCTCCCCCTAAATAAAGTGAGGGCTAAATTAATAATTATAACTGCACAGGTGGAACTGCTTAGCCCTCACAATTAAGAGCATGGCTTGGCACATGGTCAATGAAATGAGTCTTTTACTTTCTATATATAACTGCTTGAGATTTTTATTAGGATAACCGTGCAGGTCCTTCAGAATTTTTCTGCTTTTCATTTAATGTAATAAGTCTGTAATAATTGTTAAGAGTTGTGAAAGCAACTATGAGTTGGGATATTCTTATCCAACTCGGATTCCAAAAGAATAAGGCATCCCTAACGGGGAGTGTCTTCTTCCATTTGGAAGGCCGAGTGGGATGGCTTTAGATGTCCAAAGAGAAAAGGCAATACCTCCATATTGGGGGAA
>NW_021383931.1:0-980 GCF_001605985.2 Dendrobium catenatum | reverse complement strand
AGAGAAGAATAGGGAATTTGAAGAAAAAAACAGTCATAAATCTTAAACTAGCATAAAATCCATCAAAATCAATCAAAGAGGATCCTAAACTATTTTTTATCACCATTTATTTATAGTGTTCTGCGTGCTTTAAAAAAGGTTACACAAAAAAGATAAAATACAATACTACATAGAACATTCATACAATGTTACATAGATTGCCATACACACGTTTGATCTTTCAATTTGTTGAAAGATGATTAAGTTGAAGGGCTCCATCGAAATGTTGGTGAGTGAACTAAATAGTGTTGAGTAGGTGAGTAGCCTTGGGCGAGTCTATGAAAAGCACTGAGATGAGGGACTTAAAACTAGCATGCATGTTGATGTTACTAGCAAATTCTGTGAGATAGAGATCTCTAATCACTTGAGAGGAGAGAGAAGAGAGAGATATTGTCGTGGGAACAGAGAGGCCTTAAGGAGAGATATTGTCGTGGGAACAGAGAGGCCTTAAGTTGAACGGTCGTAGCAAGATCAATTGAGGGTTCCGTGAATAGACACTTTCCTATATATAGTTTGAGGAATCCTCGATTTACCCCGTAAAGAGCGAGCTCCTTATTAGACCCGGGTGAGTAATGCATGTTGATCATGTTGGGTGGGTCCTCCCACAAGTTTCAGTGAATTATTACCTCTTGGATCATTAGATGAGTTCCTTCCATGGGCCCTTCTTGAGGGCTTCTTCAATCTTTAACCGTGGGCCACCTATTAAATACTTGTAAAGGCATATGCTAGTATACAAAAATGATAAGAAAGTTGATCATTTCTATAAAGTATTTATAAAATTTTAAATATTTATGATAGTTTATACTATATTAAAGAATTATTACAGCATCTATTAAATTTCATAAAAGTAAATAAAAATGGATCATGATTCTACCTTAATATTTCAATAATTGGTAGGTAATAGAAATCAATAATATGATATTTATAAATATACATATTAC
>NW_021383930.1:0-266 GCF_001605985.2 Dendrobium catenatum | reverse complement strand
ATCATCAAAATTGGAGAAAAGGTAAGGATTATAAACACGTTAAAGGATCTTCTGATGTTATTTGTTATGAATGCAGGAAACCAGGACATGTGAGAACTGATTGCCCAATACTTCAAAATTACTCAAGCAAAGAAAAGGAAAAAGGTGACGAGAAACCAAAGTCGAGGAAGGACAAGAAGAGAATCCAAAAGGCATTATGGGCGGAATCTGGTACTGATTCATCTGAAACAGAACTAGAAGATGAGACATCAAAATTGTGCTTGATG
>NW_021383929.1:0-437 GCF_001605985.2 Dendrobium catenatum | reverse complement strand
TGCACATATTTACAATAACGACATGGGGGCTTGATTTGTCAATGCTATTCATTTCATTTTTAATTTCAATTCAAGTATATTTTGTTAGTGTCTCAGTTTCCTAGTATATCAAATCACACCTGTTTGGCAAACCGGTGTTAGAGCCACTTCATATACAAGAAATCATAGCTCATGCCCTTTGATTATGAAAGTTTGCTTGGGCAAATCCTAACATGACAACAACATGTAGATCATGGGTGTATTTTGTTGAAACGAAGGGAACCCCTCAAAATAAAATATATTTAACATATTCAAAGCGTCATCGACTTCATCGCATAATATTCCTTTTAAAGGGTTGCAGATAGATCTAAATATTGAGGGTCTGTAACGGAAATTAACCTTTGGGATATATATCTGTAACAAGAAAAGGTTAAAACATTTATTAATTTGTCTTATAT
>NW_021383928.1:0-319 GCF_001605985.2 Dendrobium catenatum | reverse complement strand
CTCTCCTAGTTGGATGACTTTGATAGAGTACCCTACCATCACTAGGAGACTGTTTGTGACCCGAGCTGAGATGCTCTGTGGAGAAGCCCTTTTAGCTAAGGATGTCTTTATTTCTCCCCCCACACCAGTTCCATTAGACCAAACACTTTAGACCCCTCTTTGTGACTCGTCCACCTGTTCTAGCAACGTGTTCGTGTGAGTTATGATGTTATGTGTGTGTTGTAGTCTGTTGTCTTTCTAAGTTGTTGATGTTTTAATTTTATAAGCTCATGATTCTTGTCCTTCATCATGCACACCGAGTCTCTTGCATCCACATTTG
>NW_021383927.1:0-206 GCF_001605985.2 Dendrobium catenatum | reverse complement strand
AAATAAACATATAGGAAACCAAACATAAAAAACAAAACGAAAATAACGCAATCTAGAACAACACAAAGCAAGCACACAACAAAAATAACACAAAACTAATTAAAGAAAAATAATTTCAAGAAATTATGAAGCAGCGAGTTTAAGCAATTTTGAACTGCGAGCCTTCATGTGTCCAATTATCCTATGCTCCCATGAGGTCTTTGGTG
>NW_021383926.1:0-1249 GCF_001605985.2 Dendrobium catenatum | reverse complement strand
CAGAACCAAAAGGAGAATCAACCTTGTAATGGGAGTTTGGGAAGAGCTCCAGAAATTCAGAATTCACTAAAATTCTGTCCAGCTTAATGTGGATTGGAAAATCAATTCTTTGATTAAACCAAGTATAAAGGAGACCCACAGAGGAGAGGTCTTGAAGTCCACAATTAAAAATGAAATTGCTTAACTCCCCCAAACGGCCACTAGGTAAAGGGACCCCTCCAACCTTCTCAAACTCATATCTGTAACAGTTAAAATCTCCCATGATAGCCCATGGGAGATTGATGTTATTAGAAATCTGCAGCAGAGAATCCCAAAGATCCTTCCTATCATCTGGCTGATTTGCAGCATAAATGACAGATAAAAAAATCGGTGGGGAGGAGCCCGAAGAGAACAGACCATGAATAATCTGAGAAGAAAAGAAGGATGGAGAAAAGGATACAGCCGTGGAATCCCACTTGAGCCAGATCCTACCCGGATTAGAGAAAGCAAAATTATCACAACACAATTCATTATCAAAAAGCTTATGGGACCGACAAAACCAAGGATCAGAAGACATAGAAGACTGAATCTTAGCTTCTAGAATACCAAGAAGCTTGAGATTATGAGAAGAAATGAGGTCTTTGCACATAGCAACTTTGAGGGGATTGTTAAATCCTCTCACATTCCACGAAGCAAAAGGAGGTAAAGACATGGTTAACGTGAGTTTTTTGCCTTCTTGGCAGACTTGGCTTTGGTTTTCTTGGGAGGGGAAACTTTTTTGGACGTGGGTTTGGTTTTAGAGGAAATGGTGGGAGCTTGCATCTTGGATCCAATGGAGTCCTGACTGAAAGAGCTATAGTCGGTAAAGAAGCAGAGGAGGCCTCTTCATCTCCACCCGTCTCCTCTTCCATACCTTCAAGAGCCGGATCCTTATTCAGGGAAGCAAAACTGTTATTAATAATAACATTTGCAGGAATTAGTAACTGGTTGGGAAGGGCTTGAAGAGAAAAAGAAGTTTCATCTTCAGGAAGATTGAGATTAGGAATAGCATAGGCTTTTTGTGTGGCGGTGATTTGAGGAGCTGGCTGAGAAGTCTCAGGCGAAGGCAGTAGTGGAAGAGTTTGGTTTGAGGAAGAAGGTGGGGCAAAAAACGAAGGAGGAGCAAGAGGGTTAGGGATTATCTGGGTCTGAGTTTCAGGGGTCGGGGTGGGGGCAGAGGCACGAGGTCCCGGCTTTCTACTCTTACTACGACCCCGAGGAAAATTATTAG
>NW_021383925.1:0-567 GCF_001605985.2 Dendrobium catenatum | reverse complement strand
TCACCACATGTATAATAAATTTAGATTTGTAAAACCATATAAAATCTTTCAAAAGCACTGAATTCTTATTTTCTTTTTCTTGCTCCTTAAAAAAATATTCGACTTGTAAGATAATTTAAGTGATCTCCAAAGATTAGTACTTTAACTTGTAAGGATAGCAACTGATAGTTGAGCAAACATTCTCATCATTTTATTACTCGAAATGACATGCACACTTGCAAAACACCGTATAATTCGTTCGCAGATCCAGGTTTTACAATCGAGTCAAGAAATATACGAAAGTGTTCATGCTAATTATTTCTCATGATATAGACGTACTACAACTCATTATTATTGGCTAGCTATCATGACTCCAGATCATTAAAGCCACACACTAATATGCCCTAGTTGATCTAAAAGCAGAATTGTTACCAAACAAACTCTTTAAAGCCTGGACTTCTTCCGGGGCAAATGAGTGTTGAGTAGACGCAAGTTTAATGAAGTAACCAAACAAATCAAGAAGTAGCCGTGAATATCTTCCTGCTCCATAATACGCATGTTAAAAATTAGCTACAGTACCACCAAATC
>NW_021383924.1:0-267 GCF_001605985.2 Dendrobium catenatum | reverse complement strand
GACCCGTTTCAAAAATCGGGTCGGGTTCGGGTTGACCCGTCAACTCGAAATTGACCCGAAAATGACCCATTTTGACCCGAAAACCCGTTTTTGACCCGGGAACCCGAGATTGACCCTTTTTTGACCCAAAAAGCAGAGTTTGACCCATTTTTGGACCCAAAAACTAGATGTTTTTTGTCCGAATCAGGTCATTCGGGTTGGGTCAGGTTGACTCGGACCCGAAGCGGGTCGGGTTCGGGTCCGGAAAACCGACCCGTTACAAAAACG
>NW_021383923.1:0-423 GCF_001605985.2 Dendrobium catenatum | reverse complement strand
TACTTCAGAAAGCTATCCCAAACGAAACCTTAGTGAATGGTGTAATAAGGCTATAATGATTATTGAGCATGAATTACAAGTCTCAGAATCTCATCACCAGCTTGTCAAAATTATAGGTCTTCTTCTCTCTCTATTTGCTCTTGATTCAATGATTCATAACACGAAGCCTCACTCACCATATGATATCCAAAATTAATAATTAGGTGAAATTTCTTTCAACTCTTAATTGATATAAAAATCTTAATTTTATAAACTTTTTGTTCTAACTAAAAGATTGCTTTAATTTTTATTTTAATTATAAGTAAGACATGATAATATTTCTCTTTCAGCAAATTATTATTTTTTATTATGTATATATGATATACAAGTAAATTTATAAATTGAATATTACATATTTAATTTTTTTGACAAACATGTAAAAGA
>NW_021383922.1:0-212 GCF_001605985.2 Dendrobium catenatum | reverse complement strand
TAAAAAGCTGCTTTAAGAAGCAATAAGAAAGCCATCCAAAATGAAGCATATGACTTTGAGACTACTTATCTCCAACGTTTATCGAAGTTAAAAAAAAAAAAAACTTATTATGAGGTTTTGAATTTATAGGGATATTTGGAGGATGTGGAAAAATTCAAAAGAATATGCTAAGGAAAAGATGGAGGATGTTCATACCAGATTGATGAAGAGAA
>NW_021383921.1:0-217 GCF_001605985.2 Dendrobium catenatum | reverse complement strand
TGCATAACAAAAGATGAAATCAAATAAAAGACATAAACTTACAAAAGTTACTGAATTTAAAACATAATTCAATTGAATAAAAACATGAATTATAAATGAACTAAAGAATTAAAGCATTTATAATTTTAACTGTTTCTGAACACCTACCTCAAGTTTTTAAGCACGATTCGTCGCTTCAATAAGATCCTTATCTCCACCCTTAAAGATCACAACCTAG
>NW_021383920.1:0-308 GCF_001605985.2 Dendrobium catenatum | reverse complement strand
ATATTCTATATTTTGGAATTCTCTTGTGTTATGAGAAAACATTTCAAAATTTCCTTAGTAGACTGGGGGCATTTTAAACATTTATTCGGGTCGACATCGCGCTGCGTGCCGAGATCCCCGAATAAATATTTAAAATTTCAAGATTCCAATTCTATTCTGCCCTAAAATGTCCCTGTGAGACAGGGGGCATTTTAAATATTTATTCGGGTCGACATTGCGCTGCATGCCGAGATCCCCGAATAAATATTTAAAATTATCAATCTAGATATTCTTTTGTGCTGAAGAATATAAATACTTGTTTTCCAAAG
>NW_021383919.1:0-488 GCF_001605985.2 Dendrobium catenatum | reverse complement strand
GAAGAAAGAACAAATGTATGCCAACCCTAAGAAATGCACTTTCCTCACGAATCAAGTAACTTTTCTTGGGTTTATAATTTCTTCCCACGGCATTTCTGCCGACCCCGAAAAGGTGCGAGCAATCAACGAGTGGCCTATACCAAAGAATATTAGAGATGTCAGGAGTTTTCACGGACTGGCCACGTTTTATAGGAGATTTATCAGAAACTTTAGCACCATCGTGGGTCCCATAACTGATTGTTTAAAGAAAGGAGATTTTGTCTGGACGACATCTGCCACCAAGGCTTTTGAGGAAATAAAAAGGAAAATGGTTGAAGCACCAGTCATGCGTCTACCCGACTTTTCGAAAGTTTTTGAAGTGACCTGCGACGCATCTGGTATAGGAATAGGAGGAGTACTATCGCAAGAAGGACACCCGGTTGCCTACTTTAGCGAGAAATTAAATGACATTAGGCAACGATACTCCACCTACGATAAGGAATTCTACG
>NW_021383918.1:0-256 GCF_001605985.2 Dendrobium catenatum | reverse complement strand
TACTATGAAGGCAAACAATTGTACTCAACGTGCAACAATAGAATCTTTTTTCTTTCAAAAGTTTTCACCAAGCAAGTATTATGAAAATAAAATGCACGCAAGAATAAAAAGCGATAAGGAAAAAAATACACCAAATTTTTTATAGTGGTTCGATCAAACCATGACCTACGTCCACTCCCTGGAGTCCTCCACTCTAGGAATTTCACTACAAACTATAGTTCTCCTTTTGCCCCCCTCAACAAGGCGGAGAAGCCCT
>NW_021383917.1:0-2278 GCF_001605985.2 Dendrobium catenatum | reverse complement strand
AAGTTCTTCAAAGAGAAAACAGCTTCCAACTCAAGTTTGTTGAAATCCCAATGAAGTTTTTGCTCCCCAAAAGCAAGAAGTAAAATTCCTTCAAATTCTCGTGCCACACCACCAATGCTGGCCAAATTTGAATCCAGTAAAGATGCGTCAATGTTAATTTTGATCCAATTCAGTGGTAGGGGATGCCATGAGGTTTCAGACTCCCTAAGGAGGTTAGCATCCCAGTTAACTAGCATTGGATACTTGCTTGTGGCAGTGAATAAAATGTTCTACAATCACAGAAACTGGAATTGAAGGGTTACTGTGCTTCACATCATTCCTACGGTTCCAAGAGAAGTAAACCGCTATGCAGTGGATCTTGACACAATCTAAGCTTGCATTAAAAAGGCATCTCAACTGCTTAAAACATTCCGTAAGAGAGCTGAACAAAGGAATACTAAATTTTCAAGACCTCAGCTTACATAAGATCTCTATAAGTGATTTGCAATGAACTAAAATATGATCACTATTTTTAGTAACTGGGCAACCATAAGCACAATGATCATTATTGCTAAGCTTTTTGAATTTCAAAAATTCGTTCGCGGGAATGGCAAACCTGCTTAATCTCCACCAGAAGAGTTCAACTCTTGGTTAAACTTCAGCTTCCGAAGCCAATTGACAAAAGCAGAGTCATCAAAAATTTTGTGGCCCTTGATAGATTCAGAGTAAGCCAAAGAGGTGATAGACTTACCAGAGTGTTGATGCAAAAGTTCCAAGTAGTTATCATCTCCCTCCTGGATAACACATTGGAGTACGATGAGGTTGACCAACTCAATGTTGAAAAAAAGGTTCAGTTCCAATGTATTTCAATTACCATCTTCAAGGAAAAAGCTCTGCAACGTCAGATTTTCCAGACCAATGCAGTCAGCAAGCATAGAACATTTGTTGAAACATTTATCAAGCAACCAAATGTCATTCATGACGCTAATGCTAGCACCATTAACAATATTCCACCTAATAATTGGTTTAAGGAAAGAAACTCCATCAGAGATGATGGATCGAGCTGCATATTGGCCATACTTAGTCATATTACTCCATATGAATGAGGCTTGTTTAGCAGTCAAGCATTTATAAAGCAGAGATGATGGGTATTGGTAGAGCCGCCAAGCTAACCGAGCTCTTAAGGGACCAACTTTTTTAACTGTAGAGTGCATTCCCATACCACCGCCATCTCTAGGAAGGCATAACTCATCCCAGGCTATGTAATGAAGTCCCTTGACACCATAGTTCTGATGCCAGATGAAATCTCTGCAGATACGGTCCAGCTCATAGAATATCTTCTTGGGGATTAAAGAATGCGTTGAAATAAAAGTAGGTAGAGAAAGCAATGAAGATTTGTCAAGAATCAATCTTCCAGCCAGTGAAAGGAAATGAGCTCCCCAAGCATTGAGCTTATCCAATGCATGATCAACTACAAATTGAAAATCATTCTTGACCAATCTTCTCAGGGCAATTTTGATCCCCAGATATTGTATCTCTTTGACATCTTTGAATCCTGGTATTTTGCAATTCTTACGTTTAACGGAGGGTATGATAGATTTCCCAAAGATAATTTGGGATTTGGTCTGATTAATACTTTGCCCAGTCCAACCGCAATATTCTGAAATTAAGTTCATCATAACTTTAAACTGAGAGCTGATACAAACAACAGCACATCGTCAGCATAGAGTAAGTGTGTAATTCTTGGAGCTCTGGAGGAAGTTTGGATGCTTAATTGATGACCACTTTGCTTAATTACACTAGAGAGTAGCTGAGAGCACATGATGAATATATAAGGCGACATTGGACATCCTTGCCTAAAGCCACTCTTGGCTTCAATCCATCTGGCTCCTTTGCCATTCAAGAGAATAGAAAAACAAACATTGGTGACGCATTCCAAAATAAGAAATGAGAATTTCACCGGGAAACCAAACCATGAAAGGACATTTTCCAATGTTTTCCAACACATACTATCAAAGGCTTGAGCCATGTCAAGCTTGAAAGCCATGAGACCTTTCTTATTTTTTTAAAATTCTGAACTTGTTGAAGATTTCTGAAGCAGGAAGACAGTGATTTGACATAGATCTACCCGAAACATAGGCAACTTGTTCCTCAGGAATTAACTTGGGAATGCAGATCTTTAATCTGTTTACTAGCATAGTAGTAGAAATTTTATAAATGGTTTGACAAAGACTAATTGGACGAAAGTTGGAAGGAGATACGGGAGACTTGGTCTTAGGGATGAGAACAATCAAAGTGT
>NW_021383916.1:0-349 GCF_001605985.2 Dendrobium catenatum | reverse complement strand
ATCTGCCCATAAGATTTTTTGCTTTTCATTATTTCCCAGTTTAAATTTAGCTTCGTATTATCTTACTTTTTTGCAGGAAGAATTCTTGAATTAGGGCACTCATTTTTCATATGTCCAGGCTTCCTGTATCGAAAGCAAATAACGTCAGAAGAAATATGGACATCCTTGCCACTTTTACCTTTTTTCGACTTTTGCTTATGCTTAGGTGAGCTTTGTGATTTGCTTGACATGTCATTGCCTTCGTCACCAACTAGGCTATCTCTTTCTGTATCTCCAGCTTTTAGAACAATAGTTTCACGTGCATCCAAAAGACTTTGACCCAAACTTTGCTCGTAGGCAATAAGTGAGC
>NW_021383915.1:0-297 GCF_001605985.2 Dendrobium catenatum | reverse complement strand
GAATTTAAAAATCTTCTGCACACTTTCCCTTTTGAAGAGATATTCCTTACTAAGCTTCTCCTGTAGAGACTGCTGAGTCTTCGGAGTCCTCTGAGGGCGCCTAAACTGCTGCTGTGTATGTGACTGAGACTGAAACTGCCCTGACGGCTGTGCTGGTGGTGGTAACTGAGGTCGGCGCTGAAACTGAGGTCGTGGTGGTGGTGGTGGACGCTGTGGCACTGAACTAACCATGGGCCTCTTGCCCCTATCAAGAGCATCAAAAGTACTATGCACCTCCCCCTTCCTAGGAGGTGGTGC
>NW_021383914.1:0-393 GCF_001605985.2 Dendrobium catenatum | reverse complement strand
TAATCAAGTGAGAAATTTCAAAAATAAAATAAAAATGCAATGAATAAAATGAAAAAGGGGAAGGAAGAATGTTGTCCACTATTTGACATATACAGGCTCTCAAAACTCTCCAAAATCCTCACCAATTCTCGAACTGTACAAACTCTCAAATCTCTACAAAACCTCTCCAAACAACTGAGAAATCTTCAAACTCCTTTGCATGTTCTCCAAGATCCCTCTTGTATGAGTTCTTGCAATCATCTTTAGGCTCTATCCTTTACAACAACGAGCCTTGACTGCTGCAACCACTGGCTACAAACCTGCAAACAAGCAAGTGAAAAGTCAGTATATCATAAATAAATTGAATAAATCTAAGTTACAGCAGGTAGAACAAAGTACTTGAAAGCAAGAAAA
>NW_021383913.1:0-317 GCF_001605985.2 Dendrobium catenatum | reverse complement strand
TTCAAACATGAGAAGAAGGTGAATTGAAAAAATAAATGGAGGGAGTGGAATTTAAAGAGGGGTGAAATCTTAATATGGAGATTAATTTTATATAAAAAATAACTGGGAGGATCACTTAAGGGAAGAATCACAAGCTACAGCTCTATATTAAAATAGACATAAAAAAACATAATAATTCAAAATTTAATGAGATGGTATTGTGGTTGTCCCCAACTTCAAGTAATTATTTCATAATTTTTTGATATCATGTAAACTAAAAATTAAAATTACTAAATTATAGAAATAATAAAAGAATAATTAAAAACTTAGAAATTAGA
>NW_021383912.1:0-1319 GCF_001605985.2 Dendrobium catenatum | reverse complement strand
TCCATTTCATTGTCCATTTCTATTTAACATTTATTTCATTTCTATTATCATTAGTTCAAGAGCACTGTTTAAATGTACCAATAAATATATAATCATTTCCATTTTTTTTCCATTTCCATTTAATATTTATTTCATTTCTATGATCATTAGTACATGAACACTATCTAAATGTACCAATAAAAGTACAATCATTTTTTTTTTCATTTTCATTTAACGTGCACAAATACGTTGCTTCCTCAGACAGTACCATACATGAGTAAACTCCTGTTATTTGCATCCATGCACCTTTTCCATATTTTAATTCTTTCATTTTCATATGAATTATCATGTATTATTTCATTTTTTTCTTCACATATTATAATAATATGTACAGAGATTTTATTTGTATATATACATATATATTACACTATAAATCTCAATAATTCAATCATTTTCAAGTTTGTTGTATATGTGACATTTAATATATTATCTATATTACGATAATTACAAATAATGATAATTCACATTTCCATTATTATCCTATCCATTAATTCATATAATATGCAATAATTGTAATACTTAAAAGAGAAGGAAATTGTAATAACATAAAAAGAAATTGATATTTGAATAAAACAATTACATTATAATTACTCACTTTGAATGTTTTTGTTTGTTCAAATTCTTTCCAAATCTCATCACATTTTATTTAAATGCGAATATTTTTTATTAAAGCTGGAGCTCTGGGAATCGGCTGGGGTGAGTGTTAGGTTAAAATTTGTTGACCTCATTTCTATATGAGGTCATCAGGACAATTCAAACTCCTGATTAAATCTCTAGGGATTGACATCCACTCAATTGTCAATCATTTAGTACTTAAGAAGATCAATCAATCATATAGCCTGCATTCAATCAACCTGTCAATTATTCAATCAATCAATCAACATTTATTTAATCAATCAAGCAATCCATCACTCAATCAATCATTCAATCAACTTCCAATCTCCAGTCAATCAAACATCAATTAACCTGCATTCACAATATTCAATCAAACTTCATTCAATCATTTGACCCAATACTCAATCACAATCCAACATATTCAATCAAATCTCATCCTTCAATCTGCACTAAAATCAAATCAATCAAAACTTCAATTAATTTTTAACCACTCAAATTCCAATCAATCTTCAATTACTTAGATACACTGTCATCTCCTGACCCAATGTATTACTTTGCATAGTGCACTGATCCTTGGACCTCAGTTGTGGGCTCCGAAAATTCGGCCCCGGCCTCCCCGCCGCGCTTTTCTTCTTTATTCGGCGAGGGAGTTTTAACGAAGTAGT
>NW_021383911.1:0-401 GCF_001605985.2 Dendrobium catenatum | reverse complement strand
TTCATCCTCTCTTCTTCTACGAACTTCTTGGATCCGCCAGGTTCTGGATATCCAAATGAAAAGAAACTCATCCCTGAGAGGGGTATTTTCTTTTCTATTTGGATATTGAATCATCCTAATTTGGCTTTCCAAATAAAAGAGAATAATCCTTTAAGGTATATTCTCTTTTCTTTAGATTTCAAATTAGAAGTAATATCCCACTTTCAAAATCACTTTCACATTTATGATAATTTTCAAATACATTTACATTACATTACATTTCACAGAAAAAAAAAAGAAAATCTAAACCACCTGCAGGGTTATCCTAAGCAAAAATCATTTCAAGTAGTTATATATATATGCATTTAAATTAAATCCACTAGCTACATTTAGCCACACTCTTTTTCGTTTGGGGGCTAAGC
>NW_021383910.1:0-234 GCF_001605985.2 Dendrobium catenatum | reverse complement strand
GAAACAGTTCAGATTTTTCTCCCAAAATCTGAGAGATTAGCCGTTGGTGGCTGCAAGAATCGTGGATAGTAATTTGCTGTGGGTAAAACAGCAACTTGGAAGCTTCAGGTTGCTGGAAACCCAAGGTGAGGTCTTTGGAGAATTTCAGATTTCTGCTAGAGAGAGGAAAATTAACTCCAAATTCCTTCCACAAAAACTGAATAATTCCTTAAGGGAATCTGAAATGCTTCATAT
>NW_021383909.1:0-230 GCF_001605985.2 Dendrobium catenatum | reverse complement strand
GAGATCCGATTCTCTGCCAACACTTGGAGAGTGTGAATAGCCGAAAGGTTCTCTGGCTACACTTGGAGAGTGTGAACAGCCGAAAGGTTCTATACCTACACTTGGAGAGTGTGAACAGCCGAAGGGTTCTCTGTCGACACTTGGAGAGTGTGAACAGCCGAAAGGTTCTCTGCCTACACTTGGAGAGTGTTATAAGCTGAAAGGTTCTCTGCCTACACTTGGAGAGTGTG
>NW_021383908.1:0-218 GCF_001605985.2 Dendrobium catenatum | reverse complement strand
GATTTCTTTCGGTCAAAAGAAGTATGAAGGAAAAAATTGTTTGATTTATAAAAGACCTATTTCCATTTTTTTAATCCGGTTGCGAGGTCTGAATAATAGGTATGAATCATAGTTCAAATATTTCTTTTCTTGATCTATTCTATATAGTCCGTGCTCCAGAGACTAGAATAAATATCTGACGAGGTAGAATCATCTTGATAGAGATGACAGGTCCATTC